>NC_045167.1:23569474-23646974 GCF_900700415.2 Clupea harengus
CCAATCACAGGTAGTATAAACAGCAACACCAGATCAGGGCCAGACGAACTGCTTATTCAGCAACCTGCTCCATTCTCTCTCTACACCCAACCTTTCATGAAGTATGTATCAAATATCAATCTTTGCCTTGAAACATCTGGGCATTTCACCTGTGGAGCATGCATGTGTGTGTTTATCTACACGTGTCCCTTTCTTACAGGATTGCACTGTGCTGTATTGCACTGTGAGTGTGTGTATCTGGGTCTGTGTGTGTATGTGTGTGTGTGTGTGTGTGTGTGTATGGGTATGTGAGCCTCCACAAGTCCAAATGGACGTACACTGAACACACAGACTTCATCTTCCCATAATCGCTGTGTGCTGGAGGTGATGGTGGTGGTGGTGGTGGTGACGGTGGTGACGGTGGTGTCTCAGTGCCACTTGGCTGAGCGGCGTGCCATACTGGAAATTCCCTGACTGGCTGCAGTAAAAAAAAAAAAGAAAAAAAAAAAAACCTTTGCCCGCACTCTCCTTCTCTCTTTCCTCCTTAGTCAACCTGCCAGCCAGCCAACCAGCCAACCAGGCCCCGGCTGAAATTTCCCCAAACGAGTTCCTCCTGAAGCAGGGGGCCACCCAGCGAGGACAATAAAAGTAATTGTGTGGCAGGGCCTATCGATAGCACGGGCCAAGACTAACAATAAAAGTACAAGAACACTGGTCTGGTGAGATTTATGAACTACATCCCTCCCCCCACCCCCAAACACACACGCCATCTACACCACCAGTGCACACACACACACACACACACACACACACACACACACACACACACACACACCTCCAGAGTCTTAACACCATATCGAGCATCAGTCATCCTAGCAGCCCTGAAAAAAAAAAAAAAAACACCCCCCTCTCCTGCTCCAAGAGGCCCTAGTGTTAAATGACTCGGTCTTGGAGCTTTCCAGTTCCAGAGCCTCCTCCTCCTCCTCCTCCTCCTCCTCCTCCTCCTCCACCTCCTCCTACGTCTCCACCGAGACACATGGCTCCGGTTTCCGCTCTAAGCTGTGAAAGTGTGCGGGAGGCTCTGGGACAGGAGCCACCACACTCACTGGCTTCTCTAAGGACCCCGCCCCCCTGCACTGGATTACTCCATGGTGGCTTGACCCCCATACTGGACCTGTCTGCCCCCCCCCCCCCCGAGCACACCCTTCCTTATACCCTCACCCCTTAAATGCAAGCCCCCCCCCCCCCCCCCCCCCCCCCCCCCCACACACACACACACACACACACACACACACACACACACAGACACACGCACACACACAGACACACGCACACACACACACACACACACACACACACACACACACACACACACACACACACACACACACACACACAAGGCTTTGGGACTACGGGAGCACATTCAGTGCTTTAGCTCTGGCCTTCTCTCTTTCCATGTTATCATTTACAGACAATATGACATCCAAGTCATCTACACTTATTCTCAAGGACCCCCCCCCCCCCCACACACACACTCACACACACACTTATTCACACAGGCGCGAGCCACTCCAAGACGTCTCGAAAAGTGGCACAGTGTACAGAGTGTGTTGCACCGGCCTCGGGTTTCATCACCGCTGGCTTCAAGCAGCCAGGACAAAAGTTAATGATTCAAAAGCCATTAAGTCTCAAATTGGGTGTGTCCCAGGCCCACAACAAGCCAACAGCCTGTACTGTATGTCAATATTAAAATATAGTCTAGTGTAATTATGCTTTCAGGCCAAAGACCAACCCCATAGCTTCATGGGAATACGTCATCCACTCTGACCCTTAAGAGTTTTCTTGGACTTTTCATTGACTGCGCCAAGTCTGTTCACGATTTAATCTGCTTTATAAAGCCGTCACGTGGGGGGACTTTCTTTCGTGGAGGAAGTTTTCTGGAGTGCTGCTTAACCGTGTGGATGCTGACACAGCAGTGGCCTCACGGTCGGGGGAAACTCTAGAACCTTCCCCTCAAAATCTATTAGTCTTTTGGGACTTAAGTGTGCAACGCGTTCTGGGAAAGTCTAGCCTTTCACGCCAACACTGACCCACACGAACAGCTGAGAGAGCTGAGCCTTCATGAGAACGCGGCAGTACAGATTTCACGGATCCCATTTAATGCCACATCGGAAAAAAAACTTTTCACAGGCCACTGTCTCTTCCTCTGGCTAAAGGTCAACTTCATTTTCACCATCCAGTGTCAGCCATATCCGGACAGAAAGTCAGTACCATTTCTGCTGTTCAACCCTACATATTTTTTGTTAAAAGCAGTGAAGACCCTCCTAGCAACTCAAGAGAGTAAAATAAATCACTAAACTAATAGTATAGTGAGGTATAACATGGCTTCAGACCACAACTAATGGCTATTTAGAATGGTCCGCTGCTCTCCTGTACAAGTTCCTGGACATTACAAGTAGCGAGAGGTAACCCAGTTCTTTAGGGAGGTCATTTTTCCACTCTGCACAATTTTGTGGCATTCTCTTTACGATTACAGGCCTCGGTGGTGATGTCACATATAGTGACACAAAGACAGCTTTTGTATTCCCAAAGCACATTAGGTTAAGTATTTTTAAGCATGTCGTTACCACATTTAGAGATGGAGGGAGAGGGACAGAGAGAGAAAGAGAGAGAGAGAGAGAGAGGGAGGGAGGGAGAGAGAGATAGAGAAAAGATATGGCGTAGCGCCATCTGAAGCACAGTGTCATTACACAAACTCTATTTGCTGTAGGTCACCTGATACCGGAAATTATATTTCGATTAACTGCCAAACAAACCCTGGCCCAAACACCTTCAGAGCTGGCAGAATGGGAACCACATGGTGTGGAAACACATGCGACCTGCTGAGAGAGGGCTGTGAAATCTCTTGTGTCCAGTTCAGGTATTGTTTTATCACTTCCCTGGCATGCATGTGTGGGTGCATGCGTGTGTGTGCATGTGTGTGTGTGGGGGGTGGGGGGTGCATGCGTGTGCATGTGTGTGTATGTGTGCGTGTGTGTGGGTGCATGCGTGTGCATGTGTGTGTATGTGTGCGTGTGTGCATGCACGTGTGTGTGTGTGTGTGTGTGTGTGTGTGCATGCGTGTACGCATGTGTGTAAACTGGCTCCTTGTGTGACGCGGCCGAGACCAGTGACATATTGGCTGAAATGTTGTAAAGGAATCAAATAGCAGACTTTCAAAGAAACTGCATGACACGCTTTGGTGCAACTTACAAATGCTGCACACAATATCTGCAACCTTTTAATACTTAGGATCCTCCTTGATAAGCGTACTATTTTATCTTTGTTAAATACAGAAATAGTACACTCGGTAGTTATATTATTATTACCTCTGCTATTAAATCACAAAAATGAGAATCAAACTGTAGATTTTTCATAAAAAGCACTTACCTAAACCCCTCACCTAACTGTTTTCCGTTTTCCGCAAGACTATATTACAGTTGCCTATCGACACCAAAGAGCCGCCACAACTGGTAACCAGCGGGGAGCAACACCAAGGGGGGGCTTCTTTTCTAGAATATTCTCCCACCCTCCGCTGGGCCAAAGCAGGACAGTTTTACTGATGTCCACGGGGGAAAAGGCTTGCTGACCCGTTGTGCTCATGTGGGTGGAGGCAGGCAACACGAGCGCCTGTGAGATCATGCTTTAGCCGGCCTGCTATGGCCTCCAGGAGTTTAAAACGAGCGACTGTGAGATCATGCTTTAGCCGGCCTGCTATGGCCTCCAGAAGTTTAAAAACGATGAGCAAATTATTTCCATGGCCCTATCAGACTTGGGTCGTTTTTTTTTTCTTTTTTCTTTTTTTTTTTTTTCTTCAGCAAAAAAGGGGACCTTTGAGTCTTGAGTTTTCTTCTCATAACAAGGGAAGGCAGTTCAACATGCGCTGCACAGCACGTCCGCGAATCAAACGCTGAGATGTGAGACCGGGCCTAGCTGGGGAAGTAATAACAAACCTGGCAATGCAAGCTCTTCAAAAGTCTGAGCGACCCCATCCTCTCCAATCACGCCCGACTGTAATCTCACACTGCTTGATGGGATCTCACTGGGCAATAACATTTTTCAGTGTCTTGTTACATCAGACAATCAGTATGTAAAAGGTTCTTGTTTGATTTAGATTTATAGATGCAGATGTCCATACATACTGTGCCATTTTTTTTTTTTTAAGTCCAATATGTCCATTTTCACCATCCACTAACTGCATAATAAAATGTATATGAACTTGTGACACAATGGCAATTAGTCTTGCTGCTTATTTGTGTTAGCCGCTGTGTTAATGTACCTGTTGACATTTCAATTTGAATGTATCTAGCTGCTATCTGATGATTTAATTTCTCTCCGGGGACTAATAAATTAAACTAAATATAACTATACAATATATAACTATACATATACACTATATATACTATATATATCCTAACTTGCACTTCTATTAGTACTTAACTTGCACTTATAGCAGTTACATTCATGCACTTTTTTCTTTTTCTTATGTAAAATAGTATTTAGTTACACTAGGTCTCTATTGCTCGTAGCTTGACTGTTCTCTCCCTTGTACGTCGCTTTGGACAAAAGCGTCTGCTAAATGACTAAATGTAAATGTTTTTAAGTCCAATATGTCCATTTTCACCATCCACTAACTGCATAATAAAATGTATATGAACTTGTGACACAATGGCAATGGCTATATCAAGACTAGAAGACCAGTATTTCAGATTTAGCCAAAAGGATGACCTGGCCTGACACCATGAGCTGACTTAGAGCATTCAAATTATTTTGGGTCCCAAGTTTCTGTCTCATAGCTTGGAAAAGTCACTTGCTTGATTTAGAATCGGTGACCTTTCTTTAGGTGTCCATCAAAAGTCGCAGAGTCATAAAACTAATAATGGTCCCTGTGGATCTCAAAGGATCCAATTTCAGAGGTTGGGGGCAGACTTGCCCCACCAGCTTTCAATGGACTTGATTTAATGCTAGGGTCGGCCATGTGTTTCCAAAGGCATTCAGTCTTATATTCCTTGAAATGGTCTTCACATCCCAACAGCAATGAATAAATTAAATGCTTTGATAAAAAAATCAAAAAAATCTGTAAACAGCTTACTTGCCTGTGTACCGTCCTACCTGCCTACCAGCATGCACTCTGCCCGTGCAATCACCAAGCGTGATCAGAGTCTTCCACAAGGCTAGGCAGACATATTGCTAAAGCTAGCGAGCTAGTCACACAAGAACTGCAGAGAAAGTGCAGCCAAAATTTCCAGTTCCGACCAAATACCTACAAAAACTTGCCTACAACCAAAAAGAGGTTGGATAAAGCAAGAAGTCAAACTAGATTCAACATCAGTATGGCTTTTTAACAATAATAAAACCAATTTATATCTACAGCACCTTTCAGGAGCCCAAGGTGCTTTACAGAATGCATACAGAACAGACAGGCATTGAGAGGCTGAGAGCAGACTGCTTTGGGAAGCCATGCTGTGCGGTCAGCAGTCGCCGTGGACCAGCATTACATACAGTAGATTTGGAAGGTCAGTGTTGGTATCCCCACACTAAGGGACAACCAGAGGTTGAGGGAAGGGGCTGGGATTTTCTTCAGTTATACACTTTAAAAATCTAGTTTGCTGTTGCTGTCTTCTCCAACATTGCCTTCCCTACTTGTAAATTAATACACCAACCTGTCTGCCACAGATAGTCAAAAGGGGACTTTGGACCGCTAACTGAAGGGGGTGGGGGCGCGAAGGGGTGCTGATTGCAGACAGATGAATTGCCCGGTCTTAAAAACTTTTAATGGCACTGGTATGAAAGGCGCTCAACATTTGCCCCAGCGTGCCAATGAAGTCACCAACTTTGAACAAGACAGCCTTGTTTACCGCTCTGTTTACTGATGTTTTGAAGACACGTGGCTGCCATCACATGCCACTAACTTTCACTGCCAAAACAACTAAAATAGTCAAATAGTGTGTGTATTCCTCCAGCATTTTTTCCAAATGGAGACATTTTGGATAGCTTGAATAATGTCTCCCAGAGATACCTGAATGGCGGTAACCTCTAATTTGAGCCTCCTCCTTCTTGAATAACACACTAGAGATGACAAGATGGTATAGTGGAGCTGGAATGCTAAGTAGGTGTTCGCCTGAAACACACTCTCGTTTTTTTGGTTTTTAAGAGGGGGATTTCTCCCAGTTTCTCTCAAACACGAAGTCACCCCCGAGGGAACAGGAGCCAGGGAGGGAGCAGAACAAACCGCTCATCATGTAACAAACTACAGGCTCCGCAGAGCAAAGGCTCCTCGCCACAACAAACATTGAAGGGAAGGCATGCCCTTAAAATCCGCTGCACTTGCCAAATAATAATAATAGACTGATGTGGGACGGTAGCGCGCTCGTTTGTTCCCGTTTGAAGGGCACAGCGTGGCATGTCTTTCTCGGTACATTTCCGGGTTGGCATCTTTGCTAAGCCCCCCCCAAACGCCACCCCATCCTGTACCAACCCCATTCCACCCTGTCTAGTCTTGGGTCGTGTTTTGACTGGTCTCTTAATATACCCCCCTGGTTCTGCCTTGTGACTCTTCAGCAACACCCCTAAATGTGGTGCACGGGGTGGGGGTTGGGGGGGGGAATCAAAACTTAAACTGCGACTAAAATGGAAGGAATTCACAGCCCCAAAAACCAGAGGCGCGTGACACGGCTGCCTCACCACCCCCCCATCTCCCCAAAAGGTGAGACATCTTAATTGTATAGCCCTCAGCAAATCTAAAAGCCATAAAAGGAACGACCCAAAGGAGAATGCATCATACCTGTGTCTCGTTTGCCTGTTTGAAAGCTTTATGGGTTGGCATTAAAATACCAAACGAGACAATCACATCACGTCTCCTAAACGCACCGATGGTAAATAAGTGAATACAACTACAACCACTGGTAGACAGGTTCTCGAAGTGCACAAGACGGTGGTATGAAAAACTGACAGATTAAAAATGGCCAAAGGCTACTACTGCACTGTGGAGGAAGTGTAGATCTAAGCATGCATGGTGACACATTATGGCCAGTTCTTATTTTTCTTCCTTTCTCTTTTAAGAGAAAATATTTAAAGGATTGAAGTCTTTGAAGTAGCGTTTGTTTTGCCTCGCCTTTCAGTCTCAGAATGGATGTGGATTTTAACTAGGGAACATATTTTACAGTTTCCTCACAACCATGCCCTCTTTATGATTACCAATCCTATGGCTTTAGAGCTTTATTTTCCACCCCGAGACAATAAGGAAACTTTTTAAAACCGAGAAAACATTCAAGTGGTTAGGGTGTTCAATAAGTAAACCAAACAAAAAAAGAAGAAATATTGAGCTAATTTCTAAAAACAATTGCAGTCTCCCTACTTATCCATTCATTAGTCTTGCTGCTTATTTGTGTTAGCCGCTGTGTTAATGTACCTGTTGACATTTCAATTTGAATGTATCTAGCTGCTATCTGATGATTTAATTTCTCTCCGGGGACTAATAAATTCAACTAAATATAACTATACAATATATAACTATACATATACACTATATATATCCTAACTTGCACTTCTATTAGTACTTAACTTGCACTTATAGCAGTTACATTCATGCACTTTTTTCTTTTTCTTATGTAAAATAGTATTTATTGTTACACTAGGTCTCTATTGCTTGTAGCTTGACTGTTCTCTCCCTTGTACGTCGCTTTGGACAAAAGCGTCTGCTAAATGACTAAATGTAAATGTAAATGTAATATACTATATACCCTCCCCAACACACACACCTCCCAGTACCAGCTGAGTGACAGCTCCTCCAGAAGCACACAGAGGTGGCATCCTTAGGTTTCTGTTTGGGATGGATTAGCTTTCCTTTCTGGTGTGCAGCACAGGTGAGATGCTCCATTTGAGGTGAAAACTCTTAATCTCCTTGCAACGTGACACCACAGAGGTACAGTGACGTGAAGAATATTCGAGGAGGGGTCTACTTGTACATACAAAGCTTTTATTCCACACAATGGCGATGACTATCGGGACGTGTAAGTCGAAAATCTCCCCAGGATTCACTTTCAAGAACTCATTGTCGTCCCAAAAAAAGAGAAGTGTCAGAAGCAAACAAAACAATTTGTAGGCGCAGTTAGCTTTTCTTAAGGTTTAGATCGGTCTCTGAAAGTGTTCTTTTTTAGCGCAGCAAACAAACAGGAGCCAAGGACGGATAAACAATGAGAGCTTTTTCCACCAATAAAAACCTGGTTTCTATTATTTGGTTGCTGATGCTGAAGGACTCTGAGGCTTTGGCCCTGAAGGACAAATCTGTTACTTTTCACTGATCTACAAATCCATGACAATCAAATTACATTTCTCACAGTAAGAAGCAGGCAACTAAGTAAAAAGCAAGCTAGCACCAGAATAATGACTTAGAAGAACACGAAAAACACAAAAGGTCACAAAAGTAGCGAGCCTACCACTGTCAACACCACATGCAACCATGAACATGACATACAACCAAGCCACTGTGCTTTGAACCAAGCTACAGCAGTGCTTACGGTTTGTGGGGTCAATCCAAACTCAGTCTCGGCTCAGCAAGTTCCTCCCCAAGGGACAATCGCGAATGAGACCCCCTCGCCAGTAGTCAGGGCGGTCATGTAACTACTTTAGGAGACGACCCTGATGAGCACTCACAGCTGCTTGTCCCCTTATATAAGGCCAACATATCTGTGCAGGGGGGGGGGGAAAGAAAAGAAAAGGGAGTGTGCAGAGCAGGGGGGGTTGCTGGGGGGGGGGGGTGTTGCTGGGGGCGTAATTTGGGAAGTGCACTTCCAGTGCTCTGTCACACCCCATTCCTGGCCCGCTGCCCTGTCACTATTGAGGGGACGTCATGGATCTCCCTTCTCTGTCCGCTGAACTCATCCATTCACTGTGGAGTCAGGATGAAGACGCTGGTGGGAGGTGTGACGCTGTAGGAGAGGACGTGGCTCGATCAAAAGATCGTCCTGCCTTATCAGACCTTTAATGTATTAGTCATGCATAAGGAGACCCATGGTTCCCCTATCTATTGCATTATTGTTTAGGACAAGCAGTTTAAGTCTATCCAGCAAAGTTGTCTAATTATATTGATTATTTTTTTATATGCCTATTATTCATTAACTTTTTTTTATTTTTTTTTATCTATTTATTTATTATTGTTAAGAAGCTGACAATTCTGCCCTCATTATTGATTTTGAGTTCATGAGCAGGCGTAAATATTATTATCAGAATCAAAAAGGCACATTAGTGCAGTAGGCATGGCTTCTCTGAAATGAATTGGTGCCCAGAGTAGCCTACACAATCATTTAAGACTCTTAGGGGTTTGTTATCCTCATGATCCTACCAACACTTAAAACATTTATTATAAATACTTCCTGTGCCTCTAATCTTTAATGCTAACTTTCACTGCCTGTAACCCACCAACACGCAAGTTAAAATATGTGTGTGTCACTTCATCCGAATATATTACTCCATATTACTCTCGGTCTGTGTTTGGCATGTCCAATCAAGACGCCATACAAACTGAAAACAGCTGTGAAAGCGTACACACGTCATACCCAACTGATCATACCAAGGCTGACGTGTTTCATTACCTTATGGCGAAGTGTCAGACACTCATTATGGATCCGCCTCATCTCTGTGACTGTCTGGCTGAGCCATAACTCTCCTCACAGCGTCTGACTAAGTTCAGCATCTGTTCCATCACTCTATGCCGACACGTATACAGTAACCCTAACATTGAACATTAATGTCAGCCTCACAGGCATCACAGGCCATCGGATTATTTCACCTATGAATAGTCTTGTGACAGCTCTGATGTTCAATGAGCTTTGGTCTTGTGGTTTAACACGAATTGTCTGCAATAACTCTTCATATTTAGTCTCATGACAAGCTTGTCAACAATGTGACCCCTACGCGGTGACACCTCCCCCACAGCCCAACTTTACACTAAGACAAATGCATAGGCTACATACAGCCCCAGAACCGTATCCCCCCTGAACAAAGAAATTCATATGAACACACTCTTCATATAAACAGACCCCCCCCCATACACTTTTGGTGGATGATTTAAGACCACTGAACTTCCATAACACAAGAGACTTAGTTAAAATGGCCTTCACCGCAGAGGACCTATCCACATCCCCCGTCACACTTTATCTGAAGTAACCTTATACATTCCACAATGAGAGATGTGTATATCTCGGTATTTCGGGAGCCTCCTTTTTTGTACGTCCTTCCTTTTGACCTAACCTCTGAGGCGTTGCCAAGTACTAAGTTTCACTCTGAGGTCTCCAGCCAGTGTTGAGCAATGAGTCAACTTACTAACTTAACAGATAGACAGAATCTCTTTCCTCATCTTTGAGAGGAGCACGTCTGACAGCGGTCTGTAGAACACGGACTCGGGATGGAGCCGACCATTCAAAACTTATTGCATATATTGTCCTTGTTGCATATTGACACTCAGCCCATCAAATGGATCGGTTATATTACCATTGCAGTAGGCTACACAAATTAAAAAGTTGTCATTGGTAAACTCTAGATTAGACTAGCAAATTTAGCGTTCTCCGTTAGGCAACACTGCCTTGCCGCCCAGCAGGGATCTACAGAAGGACTTTTGCTTTCGTAGCCTTCACTGAAGTCCACCGGTGAAAAAGAATGTAACCACCAACGATGGTACCCACACATATTTCTAGAGTAACAGTTAACTCCATAAAGACTAAGTCAGGTAAAGTCTATCTAAAAAACGTAATGTGGTTTGAGTGACTGCTTTCAGAAACTCAATAAAATGTTCTGTTAGTAGCTGCAACTCACCATAGCCTGCCCAACTTATCGAGTAATTTCAAGTAAATGTCAAATCCGTTTCATGCTTAGCGGCGCCGAGAAATAGCCACAGTTACTTTTACAGCAAACTTCGCTTGCTGTCGATTAGTAGGATACATTGTGTAATTTTGAGCTCTCCCGGTTCTAGACGCATGGGAAATTGAGTTCGTTACAAGGCCCCTTTGCGCGACTCGAAGTTTGTCATTTCAGAAAATTCGGAAACTCACCGTCAGAGAATGAGCCCACACAAAACTCATTTCGACATTGTGTCCTCAGTTGTCAAATCCTCGGCAGATCTGAGCCGCGATGTGTGAAAAAAAAATCCAAAACAAATTCTAATAAACGACTATAAAGAAATTAAGATTCAATGGTCACTAAACTTCATCCTAGAGATGAGGTCATTGATATATAAATAAAGGATGGCGTCATTTGAAACCAATCCCACTGTGAAAGAACAGGCGGTCTTAAAGGCGCAAAAACGTGCATTTAAAGGATAACATTGTTTCTCCGATAATCGTAAAATAACAAGACGTCCAATTGATGGTAATACCCCGTTCCCCAAAATGTGACAGAAAACTTCATCGAGAAGCTTTAGAACTTTGTATCCTGCTTTTGAGTTTGGGGGTGGAGCCTTCTCTCTTCTCCTCTGAGCTACAGATGAGTATTGGAATGACCTGTTAACTCACATTAACGATAGGGCTGCTATGCTATCAAGCTAATTTTAATACAGAGTAGGATCAATGTGAATACATTTGGCTAATTCCCCCAGACGTTCTTTAAGCGAACTGTCGTCGTCTACTTATTAAAGAGGTGGTGTACATTTCGATGAGTGTTTTTTTTTAGCTGTAAACTAAATTACATGACTGTACTGTCATGAAACATATCAATGCTGATGTTAATATTGACAAAATTAGCATTTTTAAAAACAATCGGCATTTTTATGGGTTGAAAATGGCTCAACACGCCATCTACTGTTTAAAATCATCCAAGGCCAATGCTGACGTTGGATCGACCTGTTGGTACATATCTACATCATGATATACATTCAAATGGAGTAAACTCAGCCCCTCGCCCACCTTTTAGCGTTTTTCAAAATGATGCAGGGGTTAGAGGCTAGGCTCAGAGCTGAGGGTGAACTTACACGTAACAATTCTCACAAAATATAGGATGCTTGAAAGATCAAATTATTTCATTTTTCATCAGATAGTGCTTTGTTTTAAGTAAATTGCCTTAAAGCATCACAGGCGAATTACCCTTCAGTAATCCTATAACCTATTATAGCAAAACAACAGCTGGGAAGTATGTTCTGCATTAACAGGCTACCCCGTGGTCTTTCAAAAATGTGATTCACATGAACATCTCAGAAGGTCATCATGTAACGCAGCCGTCTACAGAACACAGTTGTCTCCACAATGATCCTGGGGCCCAACATGGTGTCAAGCCGAGTCTGCCATGCTGACCACACGTGTACATATGAAACAGATCAAAGCTCAGTATGAGATTTTGAGTCACACAGAGGTCAAATGCACCACTGACAGTCCCAGCCCTTTGATTTCAAGAAAGTTCATAAACCAATTACTCAGTCGTCATCATGACCTCAGGGCTGTGTTCTTGCCAGATAAACTAGTGCTTTAGCATGCATGTCATTGTAATATCCTGTCAATACAAAAGGACAGACAATGGTAATTATTTTGTCTGCTGTAAAATTTATATTTAATCAGGTTATGGGATGATCCTCTCAAAACAAAGCTATCTCACAACACCGTTTCAAGACACAAAAAACGTGGATAAATTGTGTCATTTGTCCCATTATACCGTTTACAATGAGGTTCCAGATAAAGCCCCTTTAATGAAACGTGAACCCACTGAGAGAGCTGTGCTGGGCAGATAAGAACGACCCAAGGGAAACGAATGAAATGAGGAATGAGGTAAAGAAGAAACCCTGATAGCAGCTGGCTTGGATATGGCCTTGAACTGGCCGTACAAATCACACCAGATCTGGCCCGTATCAGGGCCATATTATGGGCTAGAGCCATCCTAACCCTTTGAGGAGCAGGCTACAATCACAAATATGGGATTAGAATGTTGAACTGAAGGTTCCATTTGACGATGTAATAATAAACTCAAGCGACCTTTATGAATATCAGTTAGTGTTCTAGATCTAATTTTAATGCACTGTCACTGTCACTTCCAACCTACTGTTTGCACTAGCAGTAATAACTTATCAGAAAATTGCACTACCTGTAACTCCCTCACTGGGTTGTATGTTGGTTAGTATAGGTCAATAGGTTAGCATAGTTTATTATATGTGTATTATATATTATATGTATATATGTTAGTATTATATGTATAGGCTGCTATATGTATATTTAGTATTATATATTATTAATATTATTATTATATAATATACATAGTATGTATAATTAGTATTATGTTTAGCACACCGTATTGTATACTTATCTTGTATATTTAATAAGGTTATTTAGGTTATTATATGTTTATATGTTTATTATGTGTAAATTATGTTCATAGTACTTGTGCAGAGTGTACGTCATGGTTTGTTATGTCATATTATGTGATGTTATGTTATGGTAGGTTTGGGCGGCGCCTTGTCGTAAGAATTTAAGTGCCCAGTCTGACCCTGTGTCATTTTGTGCATCTGACAAATAAAAGACGTGTAAGATCTGTATGCTATAATTCTGGAATGCAATGCAAATGCACTCCTCAAAGGGCTAGAATTGGCAGCTATGTGTGGGAAGATGCCATTCCTGATGCTGCCTGTCATTTTGTTTCATTTTCCTTTGGTGACGAATCTTATCTATGATATTTTTGCTTAAGTCTCCATTTTCAGTGTACTTTGACGCACACCTGTATTTAACAAGTGATGCAGAGGTTCACATTTGAGTTGTGCTGTTTCTCAATGCAGCGAACAAAGCTCATTCTTATTGCGGAAATGTATGGGTGCCGGCACAAAGGGGTAGTATCTCTGGCCACATCCTGGTATTCAGTGTCAGGGTTGCCCCTGTTCGACAAACAACATCTGGAGATCCAATGTGCAGATGCCTGTGTGCTGTTGTGAATGAATATAAAGGATCTTAGTTCAGATGTAATGCTGCCTCTGGAGTCCTCCTGGAATCCAAACGCATGTACGTATGTAAAAACAAGCCTTTGAGGTCAAAAGGTTGTGATTGTGAGTGGTGGTTAGTTGTGAGTCTTAAATGGAGAAAAAAAAATACGATTTTATTGCAATTTCACCTGTTCTTATAAGTGACACAAACCAGAAGAGGTCAAGTGAAAACCCTGACCCTCACCCTTCATCACCTGCATGTAAAGACAACAAAATATCCAGGGCAATAATCATAAGGATCTAAACATGAAGGAAAATAGAGATTTGTTATTGTAACATTCTTTTTTTCCAAAGGTGTATAATCTCTTAAATGTCATAGATGGTGCAAATACCTAAAACTCTATTTAGGGACAAAGTGGGCCTATTAATGGTGTAAATACATTTAAATGAATGTAACTATAATTCCACTGATTTGGCCATACATATCGCTCTCATCTTCTTTTTCCTTCTTTTCTTTTGTTTGTTTGTCTGGGAGGGATATCTTGCCCTCTTAATGCATTCAACAGACGCATACAGCAAATACCACCGATCCATCCAGAGGAATATTAAAAACGTTATGACATTCCTCAGTGCTATCCGCAAAATATTCATTCTTTTTTCAATGGTTTCCTTTTCTTTATGTCTTACCTATGTCAATCTTAAGCAAAAAAAAAATAAATGCTTTGCAGCCATTCCACCAAACTCTTTAGGATGCACACACATAGTATAGTACATAGCAAGGTTAAAAAACCCTTCAATTTTAAATTCTCAAACAAGATGAACCGAAGAAGATGTCCCTAGTCAAGTAAGTGAGTCATGCATGGGTAAGCTGTTTTGGAAACAATGGTTGAGAGACCAGTACTCTGGCAAGACAGAGGAGTTTTTCATACTGGAGCAATTAATGTGCATGGTTAACTCCGACTATTGAATCCGGATGAAAGGCCTGAGTCGGTGTGCTTGTCATGGGAGCAGCCCAATGGGTGAAGAACATCATTAGGCATGCTGGTCAATTTATCTAGCAAACAGAGAGATGAAAAACATGGGAATGTGTGTGTGTGTGTGCGTGCGTGAGTGTGTGTGTGTGTGTGTGTGTGTGTGTTTGTGTGTGCATGTGTGTGTGTGTGTGTGTGTGTGTGTGTGTGTGTGTGTGTGTGTGTGTGTGTGTGTGTGTGTGTGTGTGTGTGTGTGTGTGTGTGTGTGTGTGTGTGTGTGTGTGTGTGTGTGTGTGTGTGTGTGTGTGTGTGTGTGTGTGTGTGTGTGTGTGTGATAGAGAGTGAGTGTATGGAGTGGAATGTATAGTGCAAGTCCCCCTTTCAGCCAGTGCTGAACAAATCCAATATGGACAATTACTGATTTACTGATTACTGACAATCAAGTAATGGCTCCAGTCAAATGTACATCCAAGCATCACTCCTTGGCTCAGCATAACTAACATAACAACCAACATAAGCTCAGCTGATGTCTAACTAAAAAAGTGTGTAATAGTCGCTTGTTCCATGTTATAACACTTTAATATTTTGTGCGCAGTTATGTGTAATTTGAGAAAGAAAAACTGTCTAAACTGTCTGAATAAAATGGCTGTTAAGTGTTTTTTTTTTTGCTCAGAATTTACTGCATGTTTTGGCTGCATTAGGAACAGTGGCACGGGGCCAAGCTTAGTCTGAGGCAGTAATCAGTCGCTGGCAAACTTTTGTTCAGTTACTGAGCAAAAAGTTGGACCCCCACCCCACTACCCAATCCCTTATAATGCCAGCTTCTTCTGGAATTTGCTGTTAAGGCAGAATTCTATGGCACCAGGTTTCCATAAGAGATCAGCACACACTGAATTAATTGGTATTCATGCAACCCAACCATGGCTTTTCCCCACCTTTGGTGCTACTGATGTAACCATAACATCAATTGTATCTTCATGTCACAGCCTACTTCCACATCACTGGGCACAGTATCTAGCCTATATAGGCCTAGAGTTGGTAGAGAGTCTTTTTTTTATATATAAATGTTAACATGACATTGCAATGAGAACCACCAAGGGATTGGTAGCCAATGTCTGAGATGTATTTTTGAGTGTACGGATGCGTTGCAATGTTCTGTTTCAAGAGAAATAAAACAACAACTACCACAATGCAATTCGAGAGGGGCGTTTTCGTTTCATCATTTACAGGAAGATAGGTTAGCATGTTAGCAGTGTTGCTAAAAACATTGAAGAGGACGTACCTAAACAACGTCTGCTACCTTTGATACGTCTGCATATGAGAGACCGTGTGTGAATTAAGGCATATACTTGTTATTTTTGTCTTTGAAGGCATTTATAAAATACTGTTAGTTTGTTAAAATACACGCTAGTTTGTTTTATAGCAGTAAGTCAGCGTGGGGCTTACTTATCCAAAATGGATGACAGCAAGGTAAGCGAAAGAAGCAACATTCCCTTAGCTAATAGTAACCTAGCTGTCAGCTAATGTCATTTAATTCAGTCAGCTTTGTCATAACCATGATTTTATCTGGCTAAATAGACTTTTTGTCTGATGTAGACGATTGACCAATGCTGTTATGAAACTTGTCAGATAGAAAAGGGTAACGTTTGCGTGAATGCCAAAGTTAGCTGCATGGCTAGCCTTATAACAATCTGGGAAGATGGGAAAAGGCTAACCAACTACATTATGTTAGTTAACATCATCTAATTTATACTCATAATGGAGTACTGAGTCTGGCATCTTTCAATTTGTGTTGTTCCCAATGCTGGCAACCTTCAAGTTAGATTACTAGCTATATCATGTGCAAAGCTAGAAGACTTGTAATTGAATTAGCATTTTATGGATGTGTTACAAGGAAATGGGTTGAAGAAGGCACTTGTCGTTTTTTTTTGTTGTTGTTGTTGCGTCGATACATTTTTGGTTTTGAAACCCCAAAACCTTGTTTAGGCTTGCATTAATACACATTATATTTTGGGGGAATGACGCACTTGTCATACCCTGGTCGCAGTACAAATCCCCAATTTCATTTAGCCCTGTGGGTGCGTCAACCATAAGCTTAGGGGTTGTCACCGACAGTCACCAGTCTCAGTTTTCCCTTAACCTTCTATTGGATGGTTTGAAAGAAAATCACCCTTTTGTCTCTCCTCGGTTTTAATTTGTTGTACTTAGGAAAATATGACCTGATCTTTATCTCTTTGATATATTGCACCAACTAGATTTTTTGCAAACTGCAATGTCAAAGGCAGCTGTATTTACCCGTTGCATGTACATGATGTTGATATTGTACAACTTTGCAGATAAAAACAGAGATAACCATTCTCCCCTCTTCTCTCTCACTCTCACACCAATCTCCTTGCTCAGATGATGGGCGGAAAAATCAAGAAACCAGGAAAGCGTGGCCGGAAGCCAGCCAAGATCGACCTGAAGGCCAAGCTGGAGAGAAGCCGCCAGAGTGCCAGGGAATGCAGAGCCCGGAAGAAGCTGCGCTACCAGTACTTAGAGGAGTTGGTGTCCAACAAGGAGAGGGCCATCTGCGCCCTCAGAGAGGAGCTGGAAATGGTGGGTCTGTTGTCAGTTCTCCCTTGGCCAGTCAGACGAGGGGAAGCTATCTCCCCAGACAACGTCTGACTTAGCCCTAAGGGGTTAATGTAATTTGGACTTGGTCTGTAGAATAGGTCTTTAGTGTTTATTACCCTTGGAGGTTTGCATTTGTAAATTTTAACTTGAGATGAGCACTTGACTTGAATTCATTTGTTTGATTTGCGGTTTGCGGAATATTGCGGTTTGAAAACACAATAAAGCCCCTTGGAATTATATGTGTTGTAGGATCAAAATAAAATGTGCCTGGCTAACATTGCATTGGCTTACTGTTGAGTAGGGCTGTTTTTAATGCCTCCCCTTTGTTTGGACCCACTAGTACAAGCAGTGGTGCTCGGCCATGGACCAGGGCAAAATCCCTTCGGAGATCAAAGCTCTTCTGACGGGCGACGATCAAAAGACGTCACAGAGCTCCAGCACCAAGACACCCAAAAACGGAAAGTACAGCGGCAATAACCAGAGCAAGTGTACCTAAACCAAATGAGTCGGGATCAAGTGTATCCTCCTCTATTATTGGTGGACATGAACTGTGTTGAGGGTCTAAGGCCAAATTTCCAGCTGCAGATCCCTTCCAGGGCGCAGTTACAGTCGTTCCAAGTGTGTTACTATTGCCTTACAAATGCACCCGCTCAGCTTACAAGTGACCCTATAGGTACAGTCAGAATTCATGAACACAGTGAGGGGTAACCCCATGCTGTCATGGTCATAATTGCGGTCCCATTTGATTAAATCCTTGTGTTTTTGCTCTTGTACTGTATATTTGAGATGCTCAGAGATGTTGCAGATGAATCGCTTTGTTATAACTTAAGGCCTTCATAGGGGGAGTACATTTGTTCAGTAATGCTGATCCTTGTTTCTTATTCATTGAGGACTAACATATTGCTCAGTGGGACATCTCCGGATTAACTTTTGACCATTTTGCATTCTTTGTTCTCAAACTCCTTTATACTTGCATATGGACTTCATTATTTTGCCGAAACATAGCTTGTTGTTGCGTAGTGCAGACATATGTAGGTCTGATGCAATTACTTTGGTGTTCGGAGATGTTTGCTTTGTAATGTGGCGGCAATAGAGGATAATTTGTTTATTTTGTGAAATAATTTCTGCGCTTTCCCCACCATTTTCTTGAGTATGAATGTCTGTCTTTAAAATTATTATGCATTGAAACATATTTTATTTTTGTACATATTTATTTGTATACCCTTGTAATATTTATGTGTTTGAGACCTTTCCAGATCTCCTTATCTTATTTCCTAACCAGTGTTTTGCACTTAACACTGCCCCCGTCATCCCCAAGCAAAGACTGAACAATCATCTATCTCTTGGAGTGGTCTTGCCCCCTAGAAAATCTAATAATTCTTGCTTTGGATAATGATATGCACTTTAAGTACCGCTTAGGTGGTCTGTGGGAAACAGAGTGGCTACAGTGGCTAATTTTGTCAGGTAGCCTATAAATGAAGGCTAATATTCTGTACAGTTTCATTCTTATTTGAGACATTATGGATAGCAAATATACATAAAAGCACTTTGATATTTTAGTTGTTGCTCATAACACTTAAGAATATTATTATTGTTATTAAGAATTGCTGTAGTGTTTCTTTGATTTGAGGACCTCTATAGAATTGCTTTAACATTGTGTTATTCCTTTTTTCCAAGATAATTAAAGACAACATTTCAGTTGCATTTTATGCTTTAGGTATTGTGTAGACTACAATCAGTAGTTCATCAGATAAATCAGTAGGCCTCTACATTTTCCAGTCGAACTCTTCTTACATTTTGTTTTATATTGTATTATGTTGAACATCTCGTGTAAAAGAAGTGATTGGGATTTGGTTTACTTTGTGTAACTTTGTGTTGGAAAAAGCCTAACGTGGACCGAAACAGAATGTGAAATGCTTTTCAAAATGTACATAAAAAGTATGTTGAAATGGGGGGGTAAAGGAGACATGAGCTAGAGTTAGAAACGTTGTTTTTAAGGAATTGTGGCTAAGTAATTGTAGTAAAGAACTGATTTGGTTAAGGCAAGTTGGGCTAGAAATACGCCTTGTGGTTAACCCGAGGAGGGTGAATCATGCTTTTCAGAACTCTCTTCTGATTGGATGCATCAGCTCTGTTATATGTGACTTAGATTATTACCCAATGCCATGAAAGTGCATTACAGACATTGTGTAATGATGGGTCATTTCCCATCTTTTGCGAACGCAAATTATCGGCAGGTGGTATGTCTGCACACACTGCTCATAGCAGTGGCCTCCCTACTCAAAACTACAAAACTCTTTTTATCAGATGTACACATGTTGAACAGAGTTAATTGTTGATTGTATTTTAGATGTGTCTATTTACTTTTATCTGCGGAACAGGAGATATTGCATATTTGTATGGGCAGAGATATATTTTTTATAGAAGCAGGGGTGGATTTTATCTTGGTGCCAGGAGTACAGATTGTCTATGTTTGTGTAATGCTGGGAAATGTTAACATAAAAGTGGAAAGCTACGACATGGATTTACTGACATTAAAGAAATGAGCTACTGTAACTGGTGTTGTTTCTTTTATCATGAAATGATGTGATAACTCAAACATACTTTATTAAATGTTGATTGTGAACTAGGTTTGTGATTTGATTTTAAATGTTATATCAATTGGAATGGCAAATAAGACACATTTTCTGGCCTTGGAATTTATGAGCTCTCAGGAAAAGTCATCAGTAAACATTGCAGTGATCAGGTGATTGCGGCTGTGGTGGCAGTGTGTATAAAGTGTCATTATATCTCTTATGTTACACAAGTATATACTGTATTAACTCTGATGAAAATGTTGTTTGTCTCTCTCATCCACCTGTTCTCATATTCAAGGAAGATGTGTTCAGTCACACTTCCACTTTCTTTTCTCCCTCTCGTGTGTTCAGTAGCATTTCATGACTTATATGGAACATACAGGGTTCAGTGTTTTGTCTCGTGGGTGAAAGGGCTGCTGGCAAGATAATAAGAACAGCTATGGGGTAAGTCTGAATGGCCTTGTGTGGTATGAAGCACAGAGTTTGACCTCTGACGATATTTCAAAGCTGAAATGAGCCTGTGTGACTACCATCTTACATTTTTGATCCATAAAACTGATTAAGGTGACAGTTTTATAGTTTGTGTGGACCTATAGAATTACGTGTGGCCAATTTTATTTCAACAAAGTCTAATGCTTAGAACAAACATTTTGTTTCCAGTTGGACAGAATTGTCAAGGTCAGTGAAACCTATAACATTTGGAAAAGTCACTAAACTGCAACTGAAGACAAAACGTAAATGGCGAATGGAAAAAAACGCATAAAGTCTGTATTTGCTGCTGTTCACCATCAAATATAAAGAACACTTTTATTTAATTAAATCACAATAGTTGACAATTTACTGGAACAAGACTCACAGATTATGAGCAACACTAAATGGTTGAAGGAGAATGTCACAGCCATCATAACAGACCAAAGAGAGGCGCAGATGATTTTCCCTCAGAATAAATTCCGTTCCGGAACTCAACCTAGTGCTACCCAGGTACGACTAGCTCATGCCCAATTCTATCTGGCACTCAGTGTAGTGCTTAGTAGGGCTAAACGATTAATTGCATTTGCGATAAAATCGCGATATGATAAAACCCGATGTTCTAACATCTAACGTGCGCATTTACAACGTGGTCTAAAATGTTTTAAAAAAGTGCATGCCTTGTGTTTATACTTACAATAACGTTGTTTAAATTACTTAAATGCACAGTGGCAAAGCCACCGATTTGTTGTTCTTGTTTCTGTAATGAGCAGTTAAATAAAAAATGTAAAATGTGGGAAAGAATATTTTACACTAAATGTATCTAATATTGTGTTGGTCATATTTAAATCATTCATTATGTTTTGTTGGGGAAAAAAAGGATAAAATAAAAAAATTGCATAATAAATCGCAATCGCAATATTGGGGAAATATAATCGCAATTAGATTATTTTCCCAAATCGTTCAGCCCTAGTGCTTAGGTAAGTACACTGTCTTTCAGTCAATAAGCCAGATAAGAAATCAGTTTGCTAGCTAGACTTAACGTAATAAATATGCTGCCAAACATGTAACAAAAATGTTATTTTTTTTCCATGATATACATAGATGATAGTGGAATCATTTTCCTTGTTTGCCCTTAGTCTCCTGTAGGAGAGAATACACACAGAACAAAATCAGCACCTAGTGTCACAGAAAGCAGGCCACAACATCCTTCCTGACAGTGGCCTTGCACATTGGTCACACAAGGTCATGGAACGTTGACAGGTGACTGCTGACCAGTAGTCAGAGAACATTACATTCAAATTCAGTAGCTCATAACAACATGTGGTAACAACATCACATTCAGAGAAAAATCTCAGTACATAGCTCAACATAGCTCTTTTTTACAGTTTGAAATCTTCCATCTCATTCATTGTACCGTATCTGTGTTTAGCAGGAGGAGAGCAGAACTCACATGAATCAGGGACCTAAAATACGACATTAAAGACTAGAATATGTCTTCCATAGACTAGTGCAAGAAAGGCATTGATGCATAGACATTCTGATTAAATAGGACTGGGACTACAAACAATTCTCCTGGTCCTTCATAATGGTAATAGTACAATAAGGATGTCTGGGCTTGAAACATTACCCAGCAAATCATTTCCTACTAAAGGGTTAATGTCAACTACCTTAGTGATTGTAAATGACGATATTGCCACATTCATCTTCCTGCAAGCATACACACATACCATGTACACGTACCAAAGTTTATGCAGGACATTATTATGATGACAGCAGGTATAGAGAGCATAGATCAGAGACCAACTACTAGCATGGATATTTGTTATAGGATGAGTTACAAGAGACTTTTCACATGATGCTACTTTGGCTAACATTGTGTCACTGTTACTACCTGCAGGGCATTAGCGAAATGGCCGAATCTAAGTTCTTACCATGTATGACAGAGAAGGCTATGGTGATAAAGTTTAAATAAGCAGTGACGACAGCTGGTGATTTCACATAATCTAGTCTGACAGTTTGCTGCAAGCTTGGCCATAAGCGACATGAATTGTGCTGGCTGGACTCAGAGTGGTCTTCACAAACTCTGAAAAGGTACATGTGGTTTTACTTACCTCAGATCCCTAAAATGAACCTGCAACATTTCACACTTCACCTTTACTGTGATTGCCTGTCAACAGAGATTTTAGATACTTTCACTATCCGTAAGTCTACGGCCAAGGGATTTGTTGCTAGGCCAGTTATTCTATGTGTTTCTTTCCAAGATATCAGCAAGAAGCTTCTCAAAGCAACAGGTTGGAATATGGTCTTATTTCTATAAGGATATCTATGATGGCATGGCTGTCTCTGCACGTGTTTAATGGAATGGTTAGCTGAACACAGTACTTCATGACTACATAACTGATCACCTTTAAATTTGAACACAAACAGCACACAAACTGCCCCATTAGCACCCATCACTCTCATTTCAGTATAATATTTCACATTGACAGGTCATTGTTGTAGCCCAGTGAATTCAGTTGTGTATGCAGTGTGGTCTCATAAGGCAGTTTATGGTCTCCCATAAACTACCTTGACAGTGGAATTGCATGTAGTCCTGGCTTTAAAACCTGTATCCAGTGCTTTCTCACACAAATGTGTTGGGTGGATTTGCACTGATTGGCCATGCCAGTTTCTTTTCCTTCGCTTCCCGATCGAAGGTGTCGTACACAGAGTCCTTGATGAGAGTCTTTGTTGGGATGGGGACGTCCACCACCCCAACAAAGTTCTTTTTGGCCATGCGGGAACTGGCCGTGATGGTGTACGCATTGCTCCGGTAGCACTTCATGGACGACATGCAGAAGGTCTCTCTCATGCCGCGCCGGAAGTTGGCGTTGTATACCGAGTACAGAGTGGGCTTGGATGCGGTCGAGCTGAACGAGATCCACGCCACCACACAGAAGAACAGGGCCCCCTCCCTGCCCGGTCCGTCGGGTTCTCGAGGGTGCCACAGCTGGGCCACGTAGAACGGCGTCCAGGTGACAAGGAACACAGAGTTGAGCATGAGGAACATCTTGATGGTTTTGACCTTAGTCCTGGGTACAATGTTCATGGTACGGCGCACTGTGCGACCATCTGCACTGAGGCGCCAGATGTAGCGGACCACCCTCTGGTAGAACGACATGATCAGCAGCGCCGGAACCAGGAACCCGAAGAGAAGGTGTGCCACGCCGTACACGATGCCATCCCAGCTGTCGGGGAGGAAGAAATCGCAGTGCTGCACTCGCTCCGCAGTCGAACCGTAGAAGAAGAGGCAGGGGGAGACGAAGGCGGCGTCAAACACCCAGGACGCCAGGATCATCCGCTTGGCTTTCTCCCGGGACACCTTGAAGCTCAGTGGGTAGACGATGGTGTAGAATCGGTCCACGCAGATGGAGAGGAGCACGTAGACCTGCACACCGGGGCAGAGGTGCTGGAGGTAGCGGATGGCCTTGCAGGCGGCTGCACTCAAGGGCCAGTGACCGATGCTCACCTGCAGCAAGATGAAGGGACCACAGCCCAGGCTCAGCAGCAGGTCAGCACAGGCCATGGACACCACAAAATAGTTGGTGGTGGACTGAGTTCTGCGGCTGCGGTGGATGACCAGGCACACCAGGGCATTGCCAAGAACGGAGATGAGCCAAAACACCCCAAACACGAGGCCAAGGACAGTCACCTCAGCTGGGCTCAGGTCGTACGACAGGATGGAGGCATTTGGGAGAAGTGAGGAGGTGTCATCAAAGTAGCAGCCAGGAGGTGTGCCCAGGCCTTGTAGGACGGTAGTGTTCTCCCGCTCAGACTCATTAGAGAGTGCTGGGTACACAAGAGTGGAGTGGAGAGAAGGATTGACGCTATCCATCGAGGCAGAATACACCATTGCCACAACTGGTACAGGTAGGCACTGAAGAAAAAAGAAGGGAGGCTTGTTAGAAATTGTAAGGCACCTGTGAGGTTGTCTACATTCTCTATTTAGTCCATGGTGGTGGTTGTAGTGATGCAGATGTGTACTGTGAGGTTTGAACACTGAGAGACAGTTTGCAGAATGTTTGCCTCAGGGTTCAAAACAAAGGTCTGCGTAACAATGTATATATTCACAAATAAACATAAGTATACTTTGTCTTCCACTGGCTGCAATAAATAACACACCTAAAAAGCAAAATCATAAATGTACTATGCACATTTGGTCTGAGAAGTACAAATATTGTATGTGGTAAACATGTAGGTGAACCTATCCAGGCATAGGAATACTCGTATTCATTCAGATTGTGTTGTTAGATACAGATTGGCTAGTAAGAGATTGAAATGTTATGTGTCATCTATATGACTGCATACCAGTAATTTTGGACAGGAAAATTCCATGAGGGAATGAATTTATGGAGTTGTTTTGTCACACTTCAAGTATCATCTCATATCAGCCCCCTCCCTGTGGGCGAATACACTTCGGAGAAGACGTCATTTGTCACATTTCTGTGTATTGAGTTATTGAGGTGATCTTAATCCTCCTATTGATTTCGAACAAAAAAGAGGACATGTGCCTATTCCTAGATAATGTCATACGGAACTAATTAGTCTGAAGCACTTAACCGACCCTAAACTAACTGTGACAGGAGGCCACCGCATGATTCTTCCTGACGTTTCTCTTCTCTAAGCCTGACAATCAGCTGTCTTTAGCTGCTTCCAAAATCTGAGGTATCCATGTCAATGAATGAACATTTACACGTACCTCTCGACCTGAAAACATTGGTTTCAACAAGTCTCTTATGTCGTCATCGACTGGTCTTTGCGTACAGTTCCATGAACTTAACATTTTGTTTAGTATTAATTGAATTTATCCTAAATTAAACGGCGTGAGAAATTAATTAACAACAACGAAAAGAGGTGTTCCCAGAAGGTCGTGTCGTCTGCGGAGATCAATTAAGGGAAGGTTTACTTCAGGGAAGCTTTTTGCTTATCTCATCCCTCATGTTTACTCTGGCACTTTCATTTCAGTTCTCCCCTGGCAACCCCTCACAGACCTCAAATGTATTAGCAAACCTTTGTGGAGCCAGGTGCAGAGGCTTATAGCAGGACAATGTTCTCCACACCGCGGAGAACGAAAAACATTTTGTCTCCCCAAAACACATCAACTACACATTTTGATGAGATAATTATCGACTTATTTTGGCACCAAGTGACATTTTCAGTAACAGTCAAACACTGAACAAATACGATTTTGCTTACACGCGTTGGGGGTGTCTCAGGTGACTCATTTCACAATTGCTATGATATAGACTACGGAAGCATTTTATTCGTATTAGGCCAGTCGTCAGTAAAAAAACAATGTCTACTGTTAAACCTATGAGAAGATCCAAAGGATATGCACTGACTACCTTATGACCAAAGAGCAAACATTACCGCTTCCACGAAGGTGATTGTCGTTTAGGCTACGTTGGCATGTAGTCTTTCCTACATAATTTACAGTTATAGCCTAACCTACCATTAATACCACTGTATCAACATTATTTTACTATTTATAAATGTACTGTCAAGAATTATTGAGGTAGACCATCAGTGGAGAAAAAAATCCTTGTTGTTAAGGCTATTCAAGTTTGAGACTGACATCGATACAGCAGGAACATTGAGTAATCTCAGATCTGGAAATGTTTATGTTATACCCAAAGATTGCGGCATCCTGCACCTTCACGGCATCCTATGGAAAGTCATGTTTGTATTTACACATCCCATAAAGAGATACATTTTTCCCACATTGGGGCGCATGCTATTTACGACGGAAAATATTGTCAGTACAATAAGATTCCAAACAGATATACACTGTCGCTAGCAAATAGGTAAGAGCCCATTCACCTAAACATTTTCTGCGGTTTATCCATTTTTATACAGGAAAAAATACTGTACCTTTGCTCAAGAAAATAGTGACGGCAACTCCATAAAACCGCTCTGAGATACCTAAAGGTCCTTCGTGCGATCCATATTTCCCCTGTTAGTCTTCATCCGACATCAGTTTCCTTTGATAGGGTTATATATGGTCTGTTTAGAGTTCCAAGACGTCGTTGGTGTGGAGATTGTTGGATGTAAAAATAATCAATTCCATTTTTCCTCTATTAAGGACACCTGCAAGCGTGCATAGAGCCGTGTGGCCGTGTAGAAGTCACGTTTTGCGTTTGAACAACGTAGGCTAGTCGGCATGTCACAGGAGGTTAATGGGAGGATTCGTTCAGGACCCTGGACAACGACACACCACCAGCAAGGCGTTCGTCTGCCCCACCCAAGCAAGCAAAATTAAGACAATGCTGTCGCTGTCGCTGCTGTCACTGTTGCCTGTCAAGCGTATAATGATCAGAGATGGGATGGTGTGGATGTGGGGTTTTATTGAATGCAAACCCTAGAGTGAGAAAAGCAACACATGACCCCTACGTTGACAATCCTGGTCATGCCAGTGTTTTTAAGCAGCCTGATTTCTTCTGCAAAATACCACTGTTAGCTGCTGTTTTTTTATTTAATTTACAGTAGAGCTGATAATCTCTCCTACTAATTGGCTACATCGCTATTTCAGAGGCTGATTTTAGCCTAGGTGAGGGCCTACTTTGTATGGAAGCATCCTAAACACATCCTATCGAAACAGCAACAGACGGAGAGGCGCAGTTCCTGTCAATTAAGACCATCACAACACGCTCAGCTGGGGATGAAGAAATACTGAATAGTGGACGATTTCTAGACTTCTATACGCAAACTGTAGCGGCTCTGGATGTTTGGCCGAAATAACAATATCAGTGTTTGTTGAAATTTAAACCATTCATAATCCATGTTCACTTTCAAATTCCCTTCATACTTCAGTATACTCTCGGTTAATACAATAGCACCAAAACTATTTTCACAAGTTGTAAACTTTGAAGTAGGCCAATGTATAATCCTTTTAGTCGATCACTTGTGGACTATAAATAATAGGGTCTATACCACGACACATCTTAATATAATGTAATGCCCTGTAAGAGTTGTTTCTGAACAACGTAAAAAAAGAGTCAGACTCGGCTCTCGAGTAGGCCTACAGCCTAAGGCAGATCATACTGCAGCTTGGACATCCAGCAGACGATCACAGAACACACACACGCTTATCTGAGAACGCAGTGAACGGGGTGGAAGATCCCTCTGTGTTTTGTCAATGTCATCGGATTCAGCACATTGGTAGTAAAAGAGCAAACAAATAGCAAATGGGCCCGTTTAGATAGACATATATATCAAATGATCGCCTACATAGATAGATTTTCATCATGCCGTCTCACGTTATGCTGTGACTGTCCATTGCCCCCTGGTGTGCAAATCCAATAACACAACCCAATCAATTCTATTGTTGAGTAATGTTGCGCAGCTAAGAATTTTGTAGGCTATGCCAGTGTGCATTATTCATATCTTACATCATACCCACCCATCACTTGATAAATACACAACGAGTCTTCCGTTTACACCCGTGCCCTAAACAACCATACGGTTGTCAATTTTAGATGTGCAATTCACAGGATGCTGCTGTGCAGCATGTTTCCACAGCAACCGCAGTCCAGACTACAGAACTGGTTGTTACAGTAGCTGCTAGTAATGATGGTAGTTTGTGCTGTTAGATGTACATGCCACATATCCATAGCCACAGACAAAAAGTGCTTATTCATTAATGACAAGACAGCTCACACAGAGTCTGCTTTTTAAAACGAGTGTACTGTACCCTAGCTGAAGTTAAGGCCATGAACAGATGAATGAATGATTTCACGGCACACCATATCACTACTCATAACGGCTTGCCATCCCTGTACATACATGCTAAACCAAGCAGCTTTTCCTACACACTCTTTAACGAGGTGACTTAGGCCACTTGCAGAGCGGCTGTGGAGTGGCCACAGCTACATCTCTCTCTCATCACACTGAGTGAGGTACTGCGTGGGGATACTATATGACGTTAATGGTGTCATAGCAGAAGACTGCTGTGCTGTGGCCATGTTGGCTGTGATCCTCTTTGGCTGACAGCTGACTCCACTGGTGTGGTGTGGGAGGTGGGAGAGAGAGAGAAAGAAAGAAAGTGTGAGTGAATGTGTGAGTAAAGGAGAGTGCAAGTGAAAAACATGTGAATGAGTGAGTGTGCAATGAGAGAACGAGAGTGTGTGTGTGTGTGTGTGTGTGTGTGTGTGTGAGAGAGAGAGAGAGTGTGTGAGAGAGAGAAAGTGTGAGTGAATGTGTGAGTAAAGGAGAGTGCAAGTGAATGTGTGAATGAGTGAGTGTGCAAAGAAGAGAGAGAGGGAGGAGAGGGAGAGGGGGGGGGGGGGGTTGTACTGGGATGCATGCATCATGGTGCTCACCCGCTAACAATGGTTTCCATGGAGAGACATTGTGACATCATCACAAATGAGTGTTCTCCCAACAACCACCCCCACCCCCTCTCCCGACCCTGATCAGGGATTTGAAATGGCCTCTGTAAAGGCAGAATTACTTTTCTGAGAGTAGTTTATGTATTCATTTGCTTCATGAAAATGGCAACGTTAAGATGCTTTTAACACGTGTTGCAACCCACCCTCCCCGCCACCTCCAGCACTGTCCTTCACTGCTGTGATCATACAACTGCAGGAAAAAATGACAGACTGACAGAAACTGCACATGACAAAAAAAAAAACACACACCAAACATCCACTTTTTAGTTGTACTATAGACTTTATCCTCTCACTCACTCTTGCTTTGTTTGGTTTTGACAAAAATGGCAAAACAAATACTTCAGTATGCAGTGACAAAAGTAGACTAGCAAGGGAATAACCGCAAGTTGGTGATAGAGGGGGAAGGGGGAACTCCTTGCCAGATCCTATGCAGTCAAAACATTTCACATCATCTCCAGCTGACCAGCTGATCATTTTAATGCCCATCCTGTACCCCGCCCCCCGTGGGTTCAGCATAGGTGCTCCATCTACAAACTCAACCAATGAGCTGAATAAATGTGGAGGAAATGCTAAATCGCATATATTAGGTATCCGTTATTATACAGTCTCCAGTAAATAAGACCTCAGATGAAGAAAGTATTTAAACAGTAAGGGTCCTGAAAGACACACATGATTTCCAGATCAGAAAGTCAAAAGTAGTATCACAAAACAGAAATAAGACAAATAGAAAAAAAACGAAGAGGATTTCAAATCAGGCATCCTACAGGCACTACAAATAAAGGCAGCTCTATATAAACCAAAGTGCAGAGATACCAAACGAAGAGAAAGTGACATGGAACATGGAGCAAGAGAGGTGCAGATGAACGGCCACTCGGGAGCCTTTTTTTTTTTGCGAGACGGGTCGGCAGATTAAAATAGAAAAGAAAAGAAATGCAACTCGAACAGCATTATTTACAACACTATGCAATATGTACACTGTGGCTTTTCCTCTGGTGCCTGCTTGTTTGTACACACTGCACTGTGGAGGAAGTATTCTGAAGCAGGGTGGGGTGGGGTAGAGTAGGGTGGGGTGGGTAAGGGCCATTAGATCCGATCAACGCTTCTCAGACCACCATCCAGTGTCAACGTTCCAAACCTGAGAGGAGAAATGTCAGTTAATATCTGTAACATATGCAGGATCGGAGTAAGGTCACACGCTCTCTAAGGGTATATCATAAAATCAATAACTACAGTGCCGTCAAGAGTACACTTAAAAACAAGCACAATGGCTCTGTGACCGTCAATACTGGATGCTATGGCTCAGGCTTCATTTCTTGGCCAGGGCTCAAAACCTGTCCAGAACAGCTGATGCCAAGCCAAATAAGCTGTTCAGGCACCCTTTTAGCGTGGCTCAACACAATAATGTGTGATTTTACAACACAATGAAAGAAATTGTGATTGTAATTGCGCCTTGCATGCACTACAGGCTTGTGTATCAGAGCACAGAGGGGTATTGAACACGGCATGCGCACCAACATCAGAGAAACAGAGAGGAGCACTTGAGGTACGTGTCATCAGGGATCGCCGCATGTCACCGTCAACATCTTCAATTCCTCTCCTCTGATTCACTACAGCGCGCACGCGCACGCGCACACACACACACACACACACACACACACACACACACACACACACACACACACACACACACACACACACACACACACACACACACACACACACACCAGGATGTGGGTGATCTACTTACCGCTCGAGGAAGTGATTGTTTTCTGCCAGCTCCTTCACAACTCCCTCCATCTCCTCCTTTAGTTTCTTCATTCTGAAGGGACATGAGTAGCAGGTCAGTCAGAGAGATGTAATGATAGCTTAGGGTGGCATATCTCCATGTTGAGTGATGTTTTTAGCGTGCATTTGATTGGTTTTATCGGAATCTGTAACGATTGTGTTCTGCAATTTGAACCTTGTTAAGTTGCAGAAGAATTAAGGAGTCGTATCAATAAATAAACACAGACCAGAAGAAAACACATATACACAGAAGGTATCAGGACATTGTGGCCCATCCTGGCTTTAAAGAATTTCATTTAGAGATGTGTGCAGAGTAAAGATTATCACATCAGGTAAACAAAAAACAAACCACTTCTCAACACTTCATTCGTATAGACCAGGGGTACTCAATAGGCGGACCGCGGTCCGGATCCGGACCCAGACGCAACCAAATTTGGACCGAGCCAAAATCAACATTCTAATTTAATCATGATCAAGCGAGGTTTCATTGGTGCGTGATTTCGCGCTATATATTTTTTTCCTACTCGATGTGGTTTCTATCTTCCGTGTCCAATCCAAAGGTCCAATCAGGAGCTGTAATAACAACATCACTATGACAACTCACTCACTCACTCAATGTTGGCGGCGAGCTCTGTGGGTCACGCAGGTTGTGTGTGTCAATGGCAACAATGCCGGCAGATAGATTTGTGAACGGTATTTTTTTCTCAGCAAACGAAAATCATGGCGTGCTTTAAACCCGACAAAAAGAGAAAAGTTGATTCCAAAAATCGCGAATTTAAGACAGAGTGGACTGACAAGTATGCATTTGTGCTGCCTGTGGGGAGCACAAAACCGATGTGTTTAATCTGTAACGAGACGGTTGCCCTTGTCAAAAGTGGTAACGTGAAACGTCACTATGAAACAAAGCATGCACACTTTGAACAAAAATACCCGCAGAACTCTGAGGTAAGGGGCAGAAAAATAAACCATCTGCAATCATACCAAGCAACATGCAGTGTAATAGTTAGGTCAGCCACACAACAAGAGCGTGCATACCTCAACATACATCAGAATCAGTCAATTTATTGGCCAAGTACATTTTCATATACAAGGTTGCTCTCAATGTACTTAAACTGAAAATATGCAGTATAACACAACAGTTTAGGATAGAGATACTGTTGTGAGTCTGCCTTTTCAGCCATGAATATGGTGAAAAACAAATACAGGAGCACACCCAATGAACACTTACATCAGTGCCTCCGCCTGGCCTTCACACCTTTTATGCCCAAGTTTAAACCACAAAAAACTGTCACCTTTCACATAAATAAGGCCAGACCACATAACCTTTTGTGCATACGGTAGTTTGAACGTTTTTGTTGGGGTTATGTTTTTGGATTTTGACCGTCACTGTTCCAGACCCTGGACTGAATGGAAATTTGGACCTTTTGGGTTTCTAATTGAGAACCCCTGGTGTAAACCATACATATATTATACGTTCTATATTTCTGTTTTGCTCTATTTCTACCACCTCCTGAAATGTGAGGCTGACAGACATGGTGCATTGTGGGCACTCACCCGAGGGTCATCTCCACCAGTGTGCTCTGACTGAGGTATGCCTGTGGCTTGATCCCACCTGAGGTTAGGGGCATGATCTTCTGTGGTAGCTGTTCCTGGAGCTGCAGGCACAGATTTGGATTTTGGATTCACAGGTAAGATTCAGCGGTAAGATCAAATATTTATAACATGATCCAAGACTCTGCCCAGTAGAACACACATTATGGCTAAAGGACACAGCGTCTCCTCCAAATGGACTTAATATTTATCTCACACACACACACAAACTAACACAAACACAGACTACTTTTCCACAGCCCACTGAAGGACACTTCCTGGGTTCACTCACCTTGTAGACCCGCTGCATGAGCATGGTGACTTCCTGTTCCATGTTGATGAACTGGCCATTCAGTGAGGTGAGCTGTTTCCTCACGTGGTGCACCTTCCTGTGATGAGACCACACACACACACACACACACACACACACACACACACACACACACACACACACACACACACACACACACACACACACACACACACACACACACACACACACACACACACACACACACACACACACACACACAGTTCAGCTTCCACCTGTTCTGTTTTATCTACTCTTCTTTGCCAATTTGAGAAATCCAGAAATCCACCTCGATGTTTCATCAGATCTTAATGTTTAGTTGGTGAGTTTCACTGTGTGTAACATCTAATAAGTAAGGAGCAAAGGCGATTTTCTTATTTTGTTGATTTACGCGACATAAAATCAATTCTTCTTAATTTGTAAACGATGGTTAGATGCTAGATCAAGTACATGCAGGGATTCAGCTACACATTTAAAACACCAAAAACTAAAAAAATATATTTACAACTTTAACTGGGGCAATTTCTGCCATTAGCTAGAGAAACATGTATGTCTGAAAGCAGCTTATACATTATGTTATTCTAGCATGTAGAATCTTGGTGCTGCTGGAGGACTCGGGGAATCAGGTGATGCCTTCAGAGGCAACCAAGTGTACTTCCCTCCAGTACACTCTGCATCTGTGCTGTTGCCACACTACACACACATCTTTGACCCGATACACAATGTTGTGATGGTTATTCTGACAGCGATGTTGATATGACGTGTGTGCGTGTGTGTGCGTGTGTGTGCGTGTGTGTGCGTGTGTGTGCGTATGGTGGGATGATTATGAAGAGACCTACTTTCTATTCCTTTAGGGAGGTTAGTGAAACAAAAACGGGAGTAGGACAGTGACCTCATAAACCAGCTGATAAAGTCAAATGACACACCTTTAAGTCACTCATTTCATAACCACGTTCCCTTGGTGAGAGAACGCACTGTTTACACAAACACAGCTCACTTTATCACACTAGCACCAGTTCCATCGCCACGGCTCAGCTCCACACACACATCTCTGACTGATGACCTTCCTCATAAAAATTCACTGAGCGAACGTCAGCCTCGTCTGTGGCACCGTTACCAGGGCAACGCTCAAGTAGCTCCTCAGAGAGAGGAGAGCTAGATAGCGGCGCACGCGCACCTCAGACTGTCTGTTGGTGACTGTGCGCGTCCACGCACCTACTCTCTCCAACGGGGACAGTGTGTCTAGCCAAGACATTACAGCACAGCAAAGCACAGCCCTTTTTTTTAGTTCTTAATGTAACGCATACCACATTGTAGTCTTACAGTCCTTGCATAAAAAAAAACCTCAAGTAGTTAAATGGAGGTTGTGGTGACCGGAATTTTTCCTACACCTACACTACAACTGGACTGCTATTATTAAAATATGAAATATTATTACCCAATACTGATGTGATAATTATATTAGTAGTCAACTAAAATAGACATAGTACTAATAATTGATGACTGAAGAAACATTTCTCAGTAGCAGTGGTTTTAGTGGTGTACAATTATTTGATCTAGCTAGTGGGAGACATCATTGTGAGACATGGGCCACATTAATGATAATGGCGGCCATTTTGTGTGTTGTTGCTGGAAGTGAGAGATGAAGTCTGTACCTCATCCATTCTTCACTCTTAGAGATGAAGAGCCGGTACTTCATTGAGCAATCGTCTGTAAATAACGCTCGACCCTTAGTCGCATGGAGCACCAGCTTCTGCCTGGAGATTACATAAGACAAAACCACATTACTTAAACGCTTGCTTAATGTCCATACCTACGTATTTAACAGTCTATGTACAAAAAGCCAGTACAATGCATGTTACCATGCAAGAGTGAGAAATTCTGCATTAATAATTTGTCATACTTATCAAATTTATGGATCTGTTCCTCATTGTAAGGGAGACCTGGAGGAAATGACAAAAACTATATGATCAAATGTTCATTCCAAATACCAAAACCTCAACAATGTGTAACAGGGACCCACATAGTTGGACGTTGCAGCACAACAAACCCAGGAACCATTTACTGGCTGTTCTTTTGGTTTGTTAACATTTTAACATTTATTTTTCATTTATCATTCATCATTTATGGGATCTTCATATTTGGCATTCAGGCTTCAGACTTGACTGATCATATGTGTGTGTCAGTGCCACACAGCCATACCATACTAGCCAATGTGGGTTTGTTCTGCATATTTCTCCTGTTACTTACGTCGTTCGGCCTTGTCCTTCTTAAACTGATGATAGATAGCAGTGATGGCGTCTAGGAGGACTTTAATCCTCTCCACGCTGAAAGGCACCAGACAGACACTTAGCATACAGGGGCTGCACCAAATCAGCTTTCCAGCCACGCCTCCTGCTGGCTGACTCACAGAAAAACACTTTTCCTGGTCATAGCAGTCACTTGCGTATGTTTATGCTTTACTACAGAAGAGCTGGGATGTTAGACTATGTGATTCATGTGGTGACATATGGTAAAAATGACCATAAAAATGCATTTTCCTACGGTTAGACAACATTCTTTGTTTTTTTTATCTTTGTGTCCACAAATGTTCGGCTGTTTTTTTTTTGTTTTTTTTTTCCAATTTCAAACAAACATAAAACAAAACAAAAATGGTTTTCCAGGAAAAGTTGAACTACAGAAAAAGAAATAAAACTGCACACAACCGTAACACACATAAAGCCTTACTTCCGGTCGTCTGGATGTGTTCCCACTTGCATCGTCCACGTGTCCGTGAGCATGCCTCCTGGGAGGAACTTATTCTTAATGTCCTGCATCGTCTGATCCATAGGACTCAGTGAACTTGAGAGCTGAACGAACACACACACACACACACACACACACACACACACACACACACACACACACACACACACACACACACACACATACACACAATGAGGAGCTGTCTTCATATGATGATCTACAGCACTGAGTCATTTCCATTCAGTCATGAAGCAGACACGACCTCAGTTTTGCTGGCATTGTGGTGTATGCCTTGATTTGTGCTGATCCTTTAGAATTACCTTCAGTCTTTTAAAGGCACAGTCTGCCATTCTGGCGAAAGGTTGTTGATATTTGAGCTCTACGGCAAATCAAATTATACCCCTCTTTCCATGTCCTGAAGCAACTTTTACAGAGCCAGGACAGTGTATGAACACCTGAGGTTTTATTGAGTGCACACACACACATTGAATGGAGAGTGGCTAGAGGATTAAGACGAGCAATTCACTGATTTTGACAAACATTGCATTGGATTTAAATCGCGGACTGAGCCTTTAAGTCCTAAATGGAAGCTGGGGAAGAAACTTACCCGCAGCACTTTTTTGTGCATGTCTGAGATTTCATCATATTCTGACGACACCAGGTTGGCCTGCATCAGTATTTCATAGCTTAAATAGAGAAAGACAGAAACAACGCACCCTGAAAACTCTACAACTGAAAACAACACTGAAATAACTACCAGACATACTGCAGTAGTTCAGCACTGGCGTCTTCTCGCAATAAGAGAGCTGTGAAATTGAATGCATTACTCACAGCTGTTCAGTCCTCTCCAGAATCTGGTTGCATAAGTTACACATGTGGAAGACCTCAGCTTTTTTGTGGGCAGTTTCATGAAAGTCCTCCTTCATCAATTCTCTAGGATGAGAACAAACACAACCAAAGAATATTTAGTTGAGTTTAGTGAATGGTCCATTGTCCAATTATTTTTGATGCTGGGCAGTGTTACAAAAGGCTAGCTTGACCTTCGGTAGCAGCTACTCTGTGTGCTTGCATGAGTACATACACAATCCATGGCAACCAACAGAGGGTTTTAAAACATATATGCACACTTACATTCATATTCATATCCATTTGTTGGTTTATTCGTGTACTCACATTAGGCCCCTGATTCCTTTTCTGACTAGTTCCTGACAAACCAGAAGTGAATCTGATGTTTTCCACAAATGGCCAACATCACCTGCGAACGTCTGGGGAGAGATAAAGACACAGGGTTGAGATTTTCAAAGGGTTTGATGACGAGCACAATGATACATCTCATCAGTTCATATAAGTGTGCTGTCTTCTTGGGAGTGTCGGACATCCTCTCACAGTCTGCTATGAGGGCAAAGTCTTGTCCTACTGTACCATAATTAAATGCAACTTCTCATGAAGGATGACAGCCAGCTGCACTAACGTCCGAAATACATAAAAAACACGCTAAACTGTGACAAAGTAAACAAAAACCATAGGATTTGCTCTAGGATGATTCACTAATTCATAATTAATCAATAATGGTTGTAAACAGTTCCCTAAATTGCTGATGAAAGACTATGCAACATTAATATTCTCATCATCTTCACGATGAAAAATGTAATGACGTATTTTAGGTACTTGAAAACAATCTACTAATAACCATGGGCCTCATTCTCCCCCCCCCCCCACCCCCCCCAACAGCAGAGGAGAGGCTGGAACAATAGGGGTGGCTGAGCATGGCTTCCTCTGTGTGGGCCAGAACACAATTGCCAGCCCCCTCTGATCTCCACACGATGCTGCGCTGCGCTGCGGCTGCTGCTGTTGCTGCTGCTGCTGCTGTTGTTGTTGTTTCTGCTTCCCTGTTTTAATGAAAGCCCAGGGCTCAAGAGCCCTTATCACTGTGACTCACCCCCCACTACACGAGAGCAGAGATCACGGAGCCGAGGGATGTTAGCAACATTAGCATATCAAGTCCTGCTAAGGGGAGGATGGGGAGCAAAGCGGCGCTTGCCTACTTGACAAGGCACTTGGGTTTTATCTTTCGCCGCGGTGTTTTGCCGCTTACCTTGGCGTAGCTGGCATCCAGGTCAAGGTCATAGCGGGGCTGGACTTTAGGTGGGCTGGCTGGAGACAGATGAATACATGCAATTAGCATGTGAGTGTGTTTGAGTGTGTGTGTGTGTGTGTGTGTGTGTGTTTGTGTGTGTGAATGAGCGAGAGCAGAGAGCAAGCGTGTTTAAAAACATGTAATCCTGTCCATTACATGGAGTCAGGGGCAGCAGGGAGCTCAGGTTGTTAGGCAAACCTGTACCATCAGACCACCATGAAATTAATCTGTGCTCAACACTATGGGTGAATTCCCAGGCTTTCAGTAGAGATACCTCAATACTTCCATATTCATTCCATATGCACGTTAGTCTAGAAAGGTCTGTGGATTTAAAGCTGGGGCAAAACCCAGAAAAAGCTAGAAGGGAAGTGAGTAGCTGTCTTTTTCCCCCTCAAATCTAACAATTAATAAGTCTTTACCAATGAAAAATACTGTTTCTATACAAAAAGGTAGGCAAAAGAGTAATGTGATGCCATCTAGACACTGACAAATTAACGATTAATACTGCACTCATTGTCATCAATATTTTCACTTGCTCTTCCTGGGTCAGATGTATTTTTTGACCAAATAAACAAACATCCAGTGTATCGAAATAAATCCAAACTCACGATCTTCGAAGATGAGGCCGACGGTGTTGACCAGTTCACGGCTGACCAGCATGATGGGGTTGTCCCGTGAGGTGGGGGGGAAGTTCGTGGCCTGGCGGCTGGGCTCCAGGTGGAGCCGGCGACCCTCGTACAGGAACTCTTGGCTGGGAGGGGTGATGTTGGTCCATCTGAACAGAACGTCCTGAAACAGGGTGGCTCTGTGGGGAGTATTACAATTACTTTTCTCATTATTTGCACTATTTAATTTAATTTAATTTAATTTAACTATGTCTTTACCATATCTATTTTTTCCCCATCAACCTACCTCTATTATTACTATTATGGTTTGTTTATGATTATTATTGCCATCATGTTCATAGTTTTATTATTACCTATTCTCGCTGACATTAACGACTGCAAAAAACAGTTACAGGAAATAGAAGCCATGATTTCTAGGATACAGCGGTTGTTGTATTATTGTTATATTGTTAAATTGTTGTCATATTATTAATTCATGTGAATGAGCTAACAATTCAATTGCCAGAGACCATGCACACATGTTTTTGGTAACTTGGAGCTCCTCGTTCTGGCCAACCAAAAAATGTAACGTGGAATGGTAAGATGCAGATTACAATTAGAATACAAATCTTTGTGTAACTCAGGTGGTTTAAACTGGAGCAGACTGATGGGTGTAGCCTACGCACTGTGGTACAAAGGTTATAAGCTCTATGGGAACTGAACATATTAACTTGTTACAGTGTCTCTTGCACAAGAAAACAAGCAGTTCTGCCAAACACTATACTTAGAGCAAATCCTCAACACTTTACTGGTCTGACACGAAAACAAATGGGATTTCTTTTGTGTGATTGCTGATGTAAGGGCATCAAACAAGACCAAGGAAGTCTAGGAAATGTAGTCATATCAAGCGTAGAGGCACTCACGTGTTGTACTTGTGGATGTAAACATGGTGCAGTGTAGCTTGCTGCAGGCTGAAGACACAGACCACCATGCGGTGCAGGATGTCGCTGGTCTCGGCGAAGAACTGGTCGAAGCCCCAGCACTTCTCCTGGTCAGCCTCCAGGATGTTGGCCAACACCGGGGTCAGGAGGCTCTGCAGTCCCCTGGGAAAGTCCAGACAGGTCACAGAAACACAGCGCTGCCATTATTCTCAGTACTAGGATTCCTGACTGCTAAATCAGAGGGGGAAAGTCCCAGATGTTGAAAGTCTTTCCCATTACTTATTCCCATCAGCGATGTTGGCCAATAGACAGATTAAATGTGCGTAATCCACTGGGTTATTGCATAGAAGGAACTGGCAAATATTTCATGGCTAAGGACCTGAATACAAATGTCATGAATTTTACTTTTTTTTTTTAATGTACTGTGTGGTGTTCTTTACCTCTCTCTCTGTCTCTTTTTCCATCCATCCATCCATCTCTATCTATCTATCTAAACCTATATATATCTACCTGTGTATGTGTCTGTGTAATACAACATTATTGTTTTTACTTGGAGAGGCTGCAGGACACTGGCATCTCTGAGCTCCACTCAATCTTGCCGTTCTCAAACTTCTGCTGTCCAGAGATGGTCCCTGATGGCTTTTCTGTGATGATCTTATACCTGAGAAGAAGAACAGGGAGGAGAATGATCTCATTGCACGACAGAACAAACACACGTTCCCGCAGATCATCTGGCAGAACAAGGTCCAAACAGAAAAACAAACAGAAAACAAAATCACAAGCTGGATACCCAGGGTGCAGTCATACTGATAAAAATGTATACTGTGTGCTGACAAACAAATTGCAGAGAACTCTCAAGACAAGTTATATAAAACTTTTTCTTGACACAGTCCCCAACAGCTAACACTGTAAAACTGTCCTTGCAGCGGCAGAGCAAGGGTCTTTGAGTGGTGCATGGGCGTAACTGTGTTACCTGTCCACACTTGAGAAGGTGTGCAAGGGTCTTTGGGTGGTGCGTGGGCGTAACTGTGTTACCTGTTATATGTGACTCTAACAAGAAATAAATGTGATTTCAAAAGGAAACTCAAGGCAGCTATAATTAGAAAGGAAATTATAGTAGATTAGATTATTATTTTACGTATTTAAGGGATTTTAGGTATTATTTTACTTTTAATGTAAATGTTGTTTTTTAAGTCTGTGTTTTTGTGATAATTGATCATGCTGTACTGCATTTTATGTATTTATATTGTATTGTAATACTTTTTGCCTGGACCCCAGGAAGAATAGTCTCCACCATGGTGTAGACTAATGGGGATCCTTAATAAACAATAAACCTGTCCACACTTGAGAAGGTGTGCAAGGGCGTAACTGTGTCACCTGTCCACACTTGAGAAGGTGTAATTAAACATCATACCTGAGGAGGGTTGCAATCTCAGCACTCTCTTGTTGCTGGAGCTCAGCATACTTTCATGGCTGCCAATTCTTTTGCGCTTCTTGTCCTAGATTTTAACTTGAGCTATTTGTTTATTGAAGTAAAACCCTTATTTTTGTAAACTCTGGTGTTGGTCTCAACTTTATGTTGTGGTCCGTGGGCCGGGTCGTAACATGCATAAATCTCAACCTACGTCTGTGAGGAAACATTTAAAACTGTAAATTGCAGCAAAACGGAGAATATCCCTGAAATATTCTGAAATTCCACCTTAGAGGTATTAGACAGAGGCTTGTATGTATCTGACATTCCTATAACATTCCTATCTAGTGTAGGCATCTGACATTCCTAAACTTGAAGATAAGTTAGCTGAATTATGAACCTGATATCCTAGACTGACTCACACGCACCCACAATATTCTGCACTGACAATGCAACGCTATAATCAAATTAGGGGAAGGGCTGCCAAAAACCCATAACTCCTCCTGCACAAAATGCAAGGACACTTAAAAACAAAACAATGAGCAAGGATTTGTCTCTCAATCTCCATCTTACGGTTGCCATGGACAGAAAGCAACCTGAATGTTCTTACTGAGAATAGGCGTTGGGTCTTATGTAAGAGGCTGGTCAGTTTGAAGAGCGCAACCCAAGCCGTGGAGAGAATTTGCTGGCTTTAACACCATACTCCTGCATGACAGTGCATAATGATAAAGAATCCAGAAAAACATCCACCCCATTTTACAGGTTTTCAAACATCTTCTCTGGTAAACATGGTGTAACCGGTCACCAGCTCATCAGAACTTTCCAATGTTTATAAACAAATGGGTGGATGGGTACTTAGTTGTCTGGTCTGAGGGTCCAGTTTCAATTCATTCACCTGTTTCATGGCCCATCGCACTGATGTTGATTATACTAGTTACACTTCAGTAATTAAGATTGAGACATGAGTCTCCTCAAGCCGTGTGGTGGCAAGTCTCATTCCGTAACCTAATAAAAGGGGCACAGACAATGAAGATGAGAACTATGATTATTTAGGTTCCCTGTGACGAAGCCTTGAGTCTGAAGAGAGGCACTGTGTAATCGTTGGGCTGTGTCTGTAGTGAGGGGTGAACCCTAGGCTGTCACTGGCACTGTACGTACATGACTTCCTTGTTCCGGCGAGGCCCCTCGAAGGGTCTGAAGGGCAGGCTGCCCGTGGCCGCGTGGTAGAAGGTCACGCCGATGCTCCAGAGGTCAACTGTGGCCCCGTACTTCTTCTGGTGGTCCTTCCGCAGCACGGCACGCTCGTACATGTCTGGGTGCTAGAAGACACGCACACACACACACAAATAAATACGAGGGATTACATAGCCAGGTTTCAAGAGTTCTCTGTAAAATCATTACCAGTGTTTGACAGATAGGAGGGCTGTGTATTGGCAAATTATCTTGGATGATGGTGTTACATTATGGCGTTGCATTGGAAGAGTCAAATGGTAGTGGTTGGGGGTTTAAACGCAACACAAAATGAACCGCTGTCTGCCACAAACTTTTGCATGTAAACTACAGTAGCACAAAACGTAATATCACAATACTCAAGAATATCTAACAGATAAAGTTTAATTTCAGTATAATATAACTGATAAAAGTGATTTGTCTCTCTTGTGGCAACAAAGAAAATACCCTATTTCTCCAAAGTGTTGCAGTCATTACTTTTGTATAAAAATGTTGCAAAATATCCTGTTACTTTCTGCTGATGTGCAAACAGCAATGTAAATACAGTCCAATATAACCCTTGACCCTTGAACTCCACGGGTGATTTAGAGTTGACAAGCTTTGTCAACTACCGGAGTTAATTATTATTCACACATTGCTTCACTCCTATGTTACGCAGCACAACACAGTATTTCTTAAAGAACACTAAATACTTCCTTTAACTAACACATAAATGATAGCAAGTAAGGAAATGTAACCTAGTAAATTAAGGTTAAATCAACAATTGACATTCAGAAGGATTCTGGGAAAGTCATGCAGAATAACAGAAGCACCAAATTCTGTGAAGGACTGATAGATGCTAATCTCAAAAGGCCTTATTATTTAGAATTTAGGGCCAGGAAACATAATATGTAACTGACTATATATCTGAATATATAACTGACTTCTGTGAGCATATCTTCATACTTCTTTGACCATGACTGCCCAAGTTGGATTTATCTATCTGCCAAAAAATATCACGTTGCCTTTATTGGCTTGTGTTGGCCTTATTCTGCATCAGCAGGGAGGCAGGAGAAAACCTGTGTTATCTATAAATATGTGTAATCTATCTGGGATATCCTTGATGTTTACATATACGTATATCCTGGTGATTTAAAACAAAACGGTTTCTATTTTGTCAGACTTGAATTAAATGCTCAGTAATCAGTGAACTAACATCTTCCATGATGTGAATACACAATAGTGACATTTCTTGTTATTTCTATTCACATATTCCATTCCACTTCTATTCTCAGCCCTGTGGCTCGCTGACATTTGGGTGCGCCATTATGACCGCACACACACTCACCGCACCACCACCATTGTTTTACGCTCTGCATTGTTAGGAAAAACTGGTTGGTCGACTCACCAAATACTCCTCTGTGCCATACAGCGACACAAACTGCTCGTCGTCTTCCAGTTCCCGGGCAGCCCCGAAGTCTGTCAGCTTGTAGACGGAGCGCCCGTCCTCCCCGATCATACGCATGATGTTCCCCGGCTTTATGTCTCGGTGGACGATGCCGTACTCACGCAGGTGGTTCATTCCAGCCACTGAAACACATAGACCACCATTCAGCTCCATGTGTGCTCAAATACATATTCATTTGTTTGCTGTTTACACTTATTGTTTACCAATCTGTACTGATTAATGTTTTAACGATTTACAGTAGGGCATGAGCCTCAGCAGTAACAGCAGTGTCAGAGTCTGGATGGCAGTCACTGACATGGCAATGATTCTCTTAGGGTTCTCCATAATAGAACACTGACCACAGGTGACAAGCTCTACACAAACACCAGTCAATGCCTTCAGCCCTAAAGAATGGATTGACTGATTTGGATTTGTTCCCTTACTATGCACTGTAATCAATAATCACACCCTATCCCTGTAGTAGTCCAGCCGAAAGCTTAGATTATAATCAATCACCAGACCCACTGATGTCCAGGGGACGTGAGTATAACACAACAATGCGACAACACAACGCAACATCAGCCATGAATTTCACGCAGACGTGTTATCCTAATCTGGTGATCTCCCACCGAGGGGCAGGTTGTGATTCAACTTCCTGGTCACTAGGCCAGGAATCTGGAATATTCCATTAGTTACTGCTATTGGTTGGGGACTTTCCACAGCAGCAAAACCTCACACTGTCACATGCAAGTTCTCATACCCAACAACCTGGCCTGAGTATTATAACAACAGGGTGCACCACAACCATCATACCGAGCAACAAGAGTCCTTCATGAGCATTTCACTGGGGTTTCAAAAAGATTTCACGATGCACTGCCTAATTATCTAAACATCAATCTCAGTAATGGCATACCATAGTCACAATAACATATGCAACAACAATCAATAAATACATATATATATATATACATATAGTGTTTTGTTTTCTTACCGACATCCTGCAGCACAATGAGAAACTCATCTTCTGGGAGGCCGTAAGCGTTAGACGACTCCTCAAGCACAGTGTAGAGGCTGCCGCAGGGACAATACTCCATCACCAACACCTTGTGTCCTGTGTTTGACTGAAACAGGGGAGACAGAGACAATACTCCATCACCAACACCTTGTGTCCTGTGTTTGACTGAAACAGGGGAGACAGAGACAATACTCCATCACCAACACCTTGTGTCCTGTGTTTGACTGAAACAGGGGAGATAGGGACAATACTCCATCACCAACACCTTGTGTTCTGTGTTTGACTGGAGCAGGGGAGAGGACATTGCTTTTATTTGGCAAAAGTCCGACACAATTACTGAGACAGGCTGTGAAGATAAGTTCCTATATTTTGTAATGACAGGGCCTATTTGACCATCAATTAGTCAAGTTATGCATATTAAATTTAACTGTTGGCCTGCGATACTTCTGAGATGTCGATCGAATAGGCTAGTGCGTCAGCCGCTGCAATAGCAACATTGCATGTTATATGTGCAGTTTTCTTCTGTTTGATTCTCACTCGCAAATGTAACTTTGAACAACAAAACAGTGACGTGCGTCTAAATCTTTAGGCAACAGCTGTCAGGTTAGACATAAGGTTCTTCATATAAATAACAGGCAGCTCTAAATCACCTGTGGTTTATATGAACTGTGACCTGAGCAGATCACATGGATGTAGCTAGACTTTTACAACATGACTTAACTGCACAACATTGACATATGCACCCATTGAACAAAACAAACAAACAAACAAACAAACAAACAAACAAACCAAAAACCCACATGCATCATATAGCAACAGATGAGCAAAAAGGTACAAGGGGAAGTTAAGAGTGGAACGGAGAATTTGATGCAGAGGCTCCGTTTCACGCTCTCTTTCTTTACAACCATATAAAAACACACCCCCTCACACACACACACACACACACACACACACATAAGGGAAGTGTTGTTACAACACTGCCCAAAACCAATCCACCCACACATTAAGTTGCTGCAGAGCGGAGAGGAAGAACAACATTTGCAGTGCAATGGTGTTCGTTTGTGCTCGTGTTTTGAATCGAGGAGCTGCCCTCAATCCGCATTACCCACACTCATTACTTAATCTTGTGTAGTGTACGCAGAACTATGGTGAAAACTCACCTCCTCCTCCACTGCAAAGAGCTTGACGATGTTCTTGTGGTTCAGCTTCTTCAACACCTCAAACTCCCTCATCTGTACGTCCAAGGGACGCAGAAAACTGAGGTTGTTGAAGACTTTGACGGCATAGAGGTCCCCTGTTTTCTGCATGGGAGGTGTGGAAAGAGTAGAGATAGAGTTCTTTAGCACTTGGATCCTCTTGATTTTAGTTGATCATTTGTACATTTGCTTTCTGTGTATATAGATGCTTAGTTGAGTGTGTTGCTTCTGTTTTTCTACTTGATTTTTTATTTATTTTTTGTGATCTAATTGTTTCGTTTCTGTTTTCTATTTGTTTTGATATTTTATTGTGATTTAATTGTACAGCACCTTGGTCAGCGTGAGTTCTTTTTAAATGTGCTTTATAAATACATTTGACTTGACTTGATAGATGGATTTACCAAGTAGAGGGAGGAGAAAAGAGATAGACGTACAAAGAAGACAAAGAAATGGATACAAAGTCTTTCAACTCCACAACCAGTTGCATTTGTTTTTTGTATACAGAAAAAAAATGTTTAAACACACACACACACACACACACACACACAAACCTAGCAGTTGTACCAGTTGCACAAACATACAATACATGAAATGACAAGATCCAATTTTTGTCCAGTAAGTTGACATTATCTTGTGCTTTAACCTTAGGCCCGACAGGGCTATGCCACACAGCGATGAAAGGCCTAAGCCGAGAGACGCAGAGCAGGCTGCATGTTGGACTGCAGAAGGGGAAATCCCCAGCTGTGGTGTACCGGGTCACATGATCTAGTAACTCTACAGCTGCGCATGCAGTTGTCACTCAAGCGCACAAGTCACACATAGGGCTGAAACACACCAAACGCGTTTTTAAAACGGCAGACGCTTCAAAAACGCCTTGGCAAAGTGCGGCGGGCAAAACATTTGCAGGATAACCAGGCTGTTTTGCCCGGCGCCTAGGAAGCGGAGCTGCGTGCGCAACCTGCCTGGGCCGAGTGTGACATTGATGAGCGGTGCGCCTCCGCGCCTTGCGCTGGAAAGTTGAGAATAGTTCAACTTTTAAGCGCATCTAAAAAACGCCAGAAAGACGCAATGCGTGGCGGAGAAAAGGTGCACTCGCAAGGCGCGCCGTACCATAGGAAACAATGCATTTGCTAGCGTCCCGTTTTTAAAAACGTGTTTGGTGTGTTTCGGCCCATAGTGTGCAGGATGCAGTGTGCGGAGCAAGCAACACTATCTTTGGATTTTTTGTCAGTCATTATCTTGATGAAGTACAAAAAAAAAAAAAAAAAAAATCACAGTGATTTGATCTATTATAGTTTGGTTTCATGTTTTGTAAAAGCACTATGGTACACACACCCTTCCTAGTGTCTCTTTAGTGTGCTCCTTCTTCACAAACACTTACACTATCAGAAGTGCTTTCCATATGAATACTCAGTAATGAGCAAGAAGAGGTGACGGTGAATCTGTCTAACTCACTGACACACAAGTGCAGTCAGGGCTTGAGCGGAATGGTGCCATCAAATCAAAGTTTGAGATTAACAAAAATATTAGGTCAAAGAGCTCCAGGGTTTATGACAAACAATAGGCAAAGGCTCAACAGCGACTAGGACTTCGCACAACAAAATAAGGCAACCTACTACAGCCATCCGTGACTCATACAGAAAATACTACCTTTTCTCGGAGTTCAGAGGTCAATACTTAAATTTGTGCTTTGTCATTCTAACAGATTGAAGCAACACCATGTGTGTCTCTCCGCCCCAAAGGTATAATTGGTGTGCATTACCTTGTTTGTACGCATCTCAGTCACACTTCCTCAACACGAACCGCAACATACAGAACTGTTAAACAATACAAACGTCCGGGAAAACCTAACCATTTGAATCATACTGGTAAAAGGCAAATGGACTGGATTTATATATAGCGGTTTTCTACTCATAGAGCACTCAAAGTGCTTTACATATTAATGCCCCAGACATCTACCCATTCACACCCCGACGGCGGAGGCTACCACACAGGACGCCGACCTGGGAGCGGTTTGGGGGGTTCGAACTAGCAACATTCCGATTGTTGAACTCCTCCTCTACCCCGTTAACCATATTGCGGATGCAGGTGTTCCTCATTTCAAGCAATTCCTTCTGGGAACATTTCTGTGCACCAGTAATTATGATAAACTAAGCCCTAGAAAAGAGTAGTTTTTATATATATTTTTTGTATTTTCTTTCTTGTTATGGACTGAACATAGCACATATTTACACAACAGACATCACGGTCACGAATATAATGTAGTTCAATACAGAGTATATGAAATAAAAAAGAAACATCCAAAAGAAAACATTGATCGGGTTTACAGTATTAGGAGTCAGTCATGGCCCTTTATGTACAGCAGTAGAGTATTCTCTGGCCTTTTTGTTGAGAGATATGAAGAATGTCCACATTATTAAATATAAAGCACGTAGCTGCACATTAGGCCACCTCTTTGTTAAATAACTGTGCTCTCTTATACTTATAAGGCCTTTGACTCCCTATCTCAGAATCATGACTTCAGTGTCATGAGTGTGATATTGAAACAAAAGCTACATTGACTTCCTTTGGAGTGTACACAGTGTCAACCCAATTCAAAACGATGGGGAGGGGTAAAATGGTGAGGACTACTGTGTGTATGTGTGTTCGTGTGTGTGTGTGTGTGTGTGTGTGTGTGATCATGTAATTGTAAAAACGCCGAGCACTGCAGCCATCAGAGACAAGCTGTGATCTTTTCTCTGATAAACAGACAAACTGTGGCAACATGTCTAGTCCTCCTCACAAAACAACTGCACACTTGCTATCTGATGTACGTAATTGGGGCATACTGACCACACCAATCTGCTTTAGTGAGCTATGCTGCAATCTGAAGTTGAGGAGTGTTTGTTGACCTACCTTGTGTCTTCCACGGTATACATTTGCTGTGGCCCCCTGACCCAGAAGGTCTGAGATTAACCACAGATAGTTTGCTGTGCTTTGCATGATGACTTCAAACGCACCAGCTGTGTGAAGAAGAGGAGGATAAATGTTTTGCATATAATCCCCCCATTTAAATAACTTATTTATTTTTCTTCCCTCAATTATACTTCAGTGAGTTTTAAGAAGCACCAGGGCTACATTTTCCACTGTGAATGGAAATACGTTATTTGGAATATTTACGTAGTATATTAAGGCCCTGTTCTATGTGCTAAACAATACAATACAAATGTGTATGTTAAATTGACCTTCGTTATGTATATTATCATATAAATGTGACAATATGTTTAAACAAACAGTGAAACATATCAATGACAGTAACGCTCACTATTTCAACAGACGGAGTTGTCCAGTAGTCGGTGCGGTATAGATACCTGCTGACGTCACATCGGTGGGAAATTCCCCCCCGAGACCAAACAAGCTTGTATATCTAACAACCTAGAACGTGTCGATTCGGAGCAAAGTTTTAAATAAATTGATGTAATTCGAGATTTAACAATAAAATAATAAGTATTTGGGTCACCCGTCATACAAAAAAGAGTAACAACACTCAAGTATAGTGTGCTAGATAGCTATCCTAGGCTACTGAAGGAAGACAGCTAGCTAACATACCAGATGAGAAGGTTAACTATAAAAACCGCTCCGATCAAGACTTAACATTAATGACTCGCAAATATTCGCAGTATAGTTACTTAAAGTTAACGATGACTATTACGGTCAGCTGAGATATTATCACTATGTAAGTACTAGTTATCCACAAACGTCCGTTGATGTCGTATCTAAAACACCAACACATATTCTAGCTAAATGTTGGGGTATTCGTCGTTCACTTTAAAGGAAAGTCCGTAAGTGTGCTATGTTCATTTAAGTGAAGCGGTAATTTAGAAATACGAAAAGCCTGTCATGCAACTGACATCTGGCAAGATAATAGTCTTAAATCAGATCATATTTGTGTTTATTTCCTTACCCCGACAATGCCAACCTGTCTTCCGTTTTCTTATGTTGACATCATAGTCACGAGACAGAAAAGGTTCAATCAGAGGAGAATTACAAAAAGAGGTGGGCCTTGTTTACCGTAATGTCTAGTGGAACATACCCAAACATTTCAGGAAAAGACCTAATTTTATATTATATTAGACGTATTATAAGGGTTTTGACATTGGGCATCATTCATTTCGGTATAACAGATTTGAGATCTTATTAATAATTTAGTACGATTGATTTCACAAATGTTGTAACTTTTTCCTAGTTATAGGGGACACACCAATGTAACTAGAAAGGTAAACGAAACCAGAAACGAATGCAACTGTTCTCTCTAATACTCGCCCCACCCCCTTCATGCATGTCTTTCGGTTTCCAGACGAAGGCGGACGCCTATTATATTGTTTTGTGGATTACCTGAGTTGACAAAAAGTTTTTAAACAGGCAGGTTTACGCCTGTTCTGAGAGAGAATGTAGAAAATATTGTAGGCAACGTATAACTTGATTTTTAGAGAACTCATTAACGCACTTAGATTTGCATTAGACTTCATCTTTGTATAACTATGTAATTTTATAGGTATTTACATTCACCCCCTCGTTCAGAATCATAGGTTCGATCAGATCTAAATCCTACAGATAGAAAAGTGTGTGTGTGAGAAAGAGAGAGAGAGAGAAAGAGTGTGTGTGTGTGTGTGTGTGTGTGTGTGAGCGAGAGAGAGATAGAGAAAGGGGGGAGAGAGAGAGAGTGAATAGTTTTTATTTTTTAATATTTACTATGTTTAAGCGACACCTTGTGGTGGGCAGGCTGAAATATGGATGGTCTAAATACCTCCTCACTTTTCTCGAATCAGCAATATTTCGGCGGTTACTACTGCGAAATCAGATTTTACCCGTAAGTGAATTTAAATAGTTACTGTAATTTAATAACACCATCACACATTACATTTTATTTAAGTAATTCATGCAGAAATTCAGGTATCTCTGATGGGTTTGGATGTGTCCTTGCATCTGTACATTCCTCTCCATCATAAATAAGTACACAACAGCTGTATTCTATCATGCTACAGCGCGCAACTTTATTTCAGCTAGTCAATTAAGTCTTAAATCGAATTCACACAATGGAACTTTTCCAACAGGTTGTTCAACAATACGTGTTTCTTCTCCTGCTGTGCAGACAACTTGTCCAGCCCTCTACTCTGCAGTATCCACTGTAAGAGGTAGTGATTTCAGCTTGTTCAAAATATTGTGAAGACTGTGAGTCTTCTGGCAAATGTGCTATCATACTCTTTTGGATATGAACCAGCAGGTTAAAAATGTTCTGCAAAAGCAGACCTCCCTCTCTAGTAATTCTTCACAGCACATAGTTAGTTATCTGCTGCATCCATTCCCTCTGTGGTAAATGTAAGCACGTCTACAACAGTTAAAAACACAGACTCTCCACTGATGAGGACCAACAGAAAAAAAAAACATGAACAATCTCAGGACTTCCATTCTGTGACTCACTCTCACTCTCTCTACTGTTCTTTGTGACTGGAGAACTTTCCATAAACAGCTCTTATTGTTGCACATATTTATAGACGCCGTTGGGGCATATCGTCGTATCCTGTTGAAGCGGCAAGTAATATTTAGGTTACACAATCACACATCGTGATTTGGCTCCAAGAGGATTGCAAAAAGAAAAGAAAAGAAAATGTGTGATGAAGATAAGAGAGCCAAAAAGGGCCGAGTCATGTCATGTGCAGTGCAGCCCTGGGCTGTCACAATGGGGTCTCCGTAGTGACGGAAGGGGGCACACTTCAATTAATGAACTCCCAATTTATTTCCACTGTAGAATAGGATGTGTCAGTAGTCTTCTAAAATGTTGCAGGTAGCTAACCCTGTGATCAGCAATAGTCCTGAGCAGTGGCGGGTCTTGGCCTCAGAAACACAGGTAGTTTTCATGGTCCCAAGCTGTCAAGTAGACCATGAGAAGGGATGATGCAGACGCAGGTGATGTGCCTTCTGCTCTTCCGTTTCACCTGGAAGAGCAGATGCTAAGGACTCCACACTCATTGGTTTAATACACACTGATGAAATGTATCTATCAGCAAATCTAAATGTATGTACCTGCATGGCAAGGATCACAACTTTAGATCAGAGCACCTGCTACATGGAGATTTATGTCTGAAAATCTTTCTTTTCAGAATCCAGATTCACTTTGTTTTGATTTAGATTTTATAAAAAATAAATGAACTGACACCTGTCATATCGTTTCGCTGGTTATCTCAGTCTACAAAAAAAAAAAAAATCTTAGGCCTGACAGCATGATGTAGAAAGTAGATGCTAGGCTTACCTGCAACCCATGAAACACCTGGCTGTACTTTAGACTGCATCGTGCTATAACTGATCAGACCTACACAGGTGTCAATGTGTGACTTTATTCAGAACCTTTTCTCTCTGTTCCCTCTCGGCCCCCTTTTGGTTGGTCGGCTAATCTTTAAGGTTTGATCAAATCTGTATTAACAATACAACAGGCAACTGGTAGACATCATCTACTCATACATTTGATGGCACTGCACTGAACACTGTGAGTACACCTTTTTGTTGTATTATAGTGTACTGAAATGACAGCATAATACAAAGTGTAATGAAACACATAGCAGCATATCTGATGAATGTTATTATGCAATGGGGCAGTTATTTGTGTAAAAATAGAGGATACTATAAAGAGAGGCTACTTTCTGTTAGTGGTGCTTTGAAGTGGCATTGTATAAGAGTATTTTGTGTTATCATTTAAGTGTTTTGGTGGTTGTTGTGAATTTTGCAGGAGAGATGAGATGAAGTGGATTGTAAAGAACTGTGTCGGAAGATTAAAAAAAACTAAACCAAACATGTATCTGTGTGTATCCATAGATGTCACGTGTGCATGTTTTTATATCTTGTTGAGTGGTCCTGTCAGGCTGTTCGGACAGTGAAAATGCTAAATGATGATAGCAAAGTGAGATTGCATTAACAGGTGCAGATGACATTGTATGTCAGTGGCTATTGGGCTATTAGGTGTCACTATTGAATCTGATGGATTAGAGAGGAATCTGGCAGAGGATCAGAGGAAAAAAGGATTTTAAATCTAACCCACAGTTTTCATCACATGAGCACAAATGTAATTCTACTTATTACAGTGCTTTGTGTGTCTGTCATATTGTCTATCATATCACATCAGGGCGTGTATGGAAAACTTTTCTGCTCCAACTAACTTCGACAATATTTTATCTTGTAGCTGGCCTTGGCACACACACACACATTTAGTCTAGCAACGTTATGGCTTCTCTTTGGCATCTTGCCATTTATTTATTTAAGCACACACAGAGCATTTAGAGAACTGATACAGAAGGCAGGGAAGTCAGACAGTCTTATACACGGACACAACACACTAGGTAGGGGTAGGGGTAAGTGGATAACAGGATTGCGCACTAACATTAACACAGGCTGGAAAACACAGGTGCATTCTGAATAGGAACATTAGACACATAATTTCACATTTACACATCACACACGTGCACAGCATTATGGGGTGAACTCACATCACACAGACATCAGGAAGTGCACGACTCCCATGCATGCTACACAACCCCTCACCAAGCAGGTCAAGTGTCCCCAGTGACCCAGGCATTTAAAACTAATTGTCTCCAGTGCTGGGGAAGTTGGTGTTGGTGTCTGTCACCGTGGCGAGGGAGCAGGCTCTGCTCGGGGTTAGCTGCTGGGGGTCGATGTGCTCCGGCCCGCTGTCCTCGCTGGCTGCTGTCAGTGCTGGAGGGCTGCTGTCAGTGCTGCTGCTGGAGGGCTGCTGTCAGTGCTGGAGGGCTGCTGTCAGTGCTGGAGGGCTGCTGTCAGTGCTGGAGGGCTGCTGTCAGTGCTGGAGGGCTGCTGTCAGTGCTGAGGGCTGCTGTCAGTGCTGAGGGCTGGTGTCAGTGCTGTTGGGCTGCTGTCAGTGCTGGGGTTTGAGGGCTGCTGTCAGTGCTGGGGTTTGAGGGCTGCTGTCAGTGCTGGGGTTTGAGGGGTGCTGTCAGTGCTGGAGGGCTGCTGTCAGTGCTGGAGGGCTGGAGGGCTGCTGTCAGTGCTGGAGGGCTGCTGTCAGTGGCGCTCGCTGGGGAGACGTCATCCTCACCCAGTGCTGTCGCCCACAGGGCAGCCCCTGCGTGAGTCGCTTTGTCTCGGCCCTCGCTGCGCTGCAATGCTTACAATGCCATACACGCCCTGACTGGAGTACTGCTCTGCCCATGGCCATCTAGACAGCTTGGTGGCGAATTTTGAAGTCATAGTCTTGCAGACTCACTAGCCATTGAGCCAGCTGCCTCGCTGGGTCTTTGAAGTTGAACAGCCAGGTGAGAGAAGGATGATCAGTGCACAGCAGGATATTAGACACAGAATTTCACATTTACACGTCACACACACAGCATTATGGGGCGAACTTGCACCACACACACATTAAGCGCACAACTCCCATGCACGCTTCAACATGTTTTCTGTAAATAATTGAAAAATGAGACACTGTACCCCTTTGGAAACTAGGGCGAGAAGAGTTCAACAGAAGCTCGTCTCCCTCTGAAGACATCCTGCACAGCACATAGTAATAGTAATCTACAGGACCCATTTCAATAATAATCATCATCAATGCATCAATATGTATTCAGTGTCTTTTTTATCAGTTGCCAACTCAGACGTGATGGAGGCTCCACTAATGAGAAGCAACAGTACAAATATGAGCAGTTTCAGAACTGCAGAACAGTTTCTATTCTACGACCCTCACTCTCACTACTGTGACTCTCACAGTGACCTTGGTGACTCTCACAGTGACCTCGGTGGCTCTCACTCGTTCACTCATCCCATTTCAGCTTCACACTTTAATGGGCATTGTGTCGTATCTGGACAACGTGTCCTCTGTTCGGAAATTGAGCAAGACAATTATGGGATGGTGATAACATTTCAAGTGAAATGGCATTAATAGCTAAATGTATGATGATGCCGGTAACACCGGCAAGTCAGCAGTTGTAGGGTCAGTCAAAATGCTGAGTAACTGTTTTCTGTAACACTTATGTTCACCGTGAAGTGCAGCCCATGGCTGTTGCTTAGGGATCTTATTAAAAGGATGGAAAGGGGACAGGCTATTTGTCTGAAGGCATCTGTCATTGTTTCCTCAATGAAAAATTCTTAAATATGTTACAGGTAGGCAAACCATTTGGTTGCAAAAGCCAGTGAACAGTGGCATATATTCACATCAGTAACACAGGCAACAGGTCTCCTAAAGGTTAAGGGCGACAGTTAAGAGATTAGGCCTGTAGGATACACAAGAAATGGAGTGCAGAAAAAGCACTTAACCACTGGTGAACTGCACTTCGAATGGGAAGATAAATATGTTCTTTGCTTTGCTCATTTTACTTTGACCTTCCCAGTGCCAAGAAATTACCTGAACAGATACTGCCATGGTGTCTGGAATGAATATATATTCGGGTTGCAATGGTTTAATGTCATGTCTTGAAATAAACTAGGCTTTCACGGAGGGCAATTACACTCGTGCCCATACTCGCTCGTTGCGGTAGAGGGCGTTAATGGCTTTGCTGTCATGCAGAGGTGAGGCGGACCTTCAGTGAAAAAAAAACCCCGATAGTAACAGTATCCTCGTCCGCCAAAGAGTCCTCGGTTGGACAACGTTACGTTACGCTCTGAGTGAGGCCACCCGTTTGTGTGTATAACTTCCCACATCAAGTCCTCGGTCGATGTGTGCGGTTGAAGACGGTTTGGACTTCTAAGGTGACCGCAGGAAGACCTCCAGGCCATCTCTTAGTTCAATTTTGTCCAATTCATTTTGTTTGTGCCATGCGGTAACCCCGGATAGTGGAGAAGCTGCATCTTCCCGAGCAGGTAGGATAAGTGGGTTCCTCTGATAGCTGTGTAGAAGAAGAGAATACTTCATTTTGTTCATTACACAAAGGTGACATTGTTCTCGACCCAAACTCCTGATAACTGTCGCATAAAGCGAATTTTCTGCGCCACGAATTCACACTCTTAACACACAACTTTTGGCCGTTAATGCCTTCCCTTTAACAGTAAGTATAGCCTACATATAGATGGCCGCTCCAGGCGATGGACATTTTAAAATATTGTCGATATTCTGATGTACAGTTTATAGCTGTGTGAACGGTTTGGACTGTAATGGTACGGATTGTTGTACCGACATTGTCAATGTTACCAGAGTAAGTAACCGACCGCACCTTATGAGCAATGTGATAGGTTAATGAAGGCATGTTCAAACGGCACACCTGCACAGGGCATGCTGAATAATTCGGTAACCATAGTGGACTTCTTTGGTACCGCGCGAAAATTAGATGCTTGTCAATTTGGTTGCGGTAAATGCAGGGGAGGGAATGGAATAAATGCATTTACAGGTTATTGGGAAACTATATGAATGGGTTAGGTTCAGCAATACAGTGGGGTGCCAAGGTGATCCAGAGACCTGAGAAGCTGATATTGACAGGGATTTTCTGTTCAACGTGAGTACTCTTCTCCTTTCGTGTACGCGAAGACGTGTAACAACTGCTATTTTCCAGGAAGAGATGTATGTAATCAAAACAACAAAATTGTATAAACAACCAAATCTGTGTCCACGAAAAGTAAAAATGCACCCGTGCTCTGTTTTAAGACGGTTCTCGGAAAGCGCTTGTCGGGAGTGGGGTGTGCTCTGTTTATGTAGTCGGGGTTACAGGAAGGGTCTTGTGGTTATCAAGGCGCTTTTTATCACTAACGCAGCATAATCTAAGAACATGTAGACAGCTGCCATTTAGTTCTCAAGGCGAGCCTTAAACAAACATCCTCCTTACCTCAAAATGTCAGCCTCTTCTGGGCTGACAGGAGAATTATTTATTCGTCTAACCTCTAAATATTAACTACAAGCAATTACACGACAGTTAGTTTACATTCTCAGTATCAGAGGCACTGATACTGCCAGTTGTAAAAATACAAAAATCGTTAGGACTGGAGGCATTTGGTTGTAATCAAGGAATATTTATCCTCTTCTGATCATGCTCTCTGGATGCAGGTTTTGAGAAAGTCTCCCATGTCTTCTTGTCTCATCAACGCCCCCCACCCACCCACTTCACTGACTTCAGAACAACTGCTTGTGTTTGGATTGCCTGTACTCACACAGACGTCTTAGCTTTTGTTTTGCCCCTCTTGCCCCCTTGAAGTGCCTGGCACTAGGGCATGGGACAGAGTGTGACTTTTGGAATGTTATGCAATTCTCCAAATACTTGGCATGCCCCTTGTCTGAGGAGCCTGTGATAGCATTCAGTGGTTTCTTTTAATCCAAGCCTATTTTCTGGAGGGACAACCCTAGGGACGAGGTACTTTTGAAAGTGGGAAATGTTTAGCTACCCACATACATAAACTGGACCTGTTGCGGGAACACTGTAATGTGGATTATTATTGTCATCTTTGAGGCCAGTGTAGTCCAACACAATGTTGGTTAACCATGTTGTATCAATGAAGGAGGAGAACTACTGTGGAGGGTATTTTCCCACCAAAACAAACTACGGCGGAACAAAGTTTCCAGTATTGCTGTATTGCTAACGCAACAACAGAGCTGTGTCTCCCTTGAGGTACCTTATGCATCACACTGAATTATGTGCATCTTTGTTAATGTAGACCTAAGCCATTATCAGAGCACATTCAGACAATGTCACATCTTGATGTAAGATGTATCAAGCAGCTTTACGTGATACGTCCCTCCTTCCTTCATCTTAACCCTCACCAATGAAGAAGTGTCCATGTTTAACTTAACTCAGCTGGATGCGCTGTGCCTGCAGTTTCTTGATACGCAGGGCAAAGGAAATGGTTAATGATTTTAAAATAGGCAAGAGATCCCACTGGAAAGCCTCATGTCTCGGGTGATCTTGCTCAGTAATTGGTGTTATGTGCTGTGTGGGTCCCTCTGGTATGGGGTTAAATCAAGAGTCAACTTATGCAACCATCTTTCCCTTTTACCTCGGACTCATCTTGCATAAAGTAAAATATGACTAAATAAAAACAACAACAACAACCTGTTTGTGTGTACCAGGTGTGTACCCCAACCTGCATCCTGTACTGGTAAAATGAGCAATGGTCACATTACTCGGTTACTGTCAACACCCAGAGGTTATAATGATGTGTTGCTCCAGAAACACAGTTTTGTCTCCCAGGAGGACTGTCACTGTGGGGAGGAGAGGGGGTGACCTTTGATCTGGAGATGAGCTTTGCAACCTTATTGTTTTTTAAAAATTTTTAACACATTTAACAAGAAGGCAAGTGGACTTGCAGTGCCGAGAAGCAGTTATAGGGCAGCCACTACGCAGACAGTCACTGCACAGTGCTGCACTAACTAACAGCTGCAGCTCAAGCGGATGGTCATCGGGGACAGCGAGAGTCCATGTGAAACTTCAGCCTGGCCAAAGTCCCAGCATTCTGCAGGAGTATTTTTGGATGTTCTCGAGCATTGTTGTTCTCTCGGTTAGCCAAAAAAGCACAGCTAACCCCCCCCCCCCCCTTGCTTGTTGAGGGCTAGTGTGTTAGCCATTGTGGAGTGTTTATCAGTGAGACGCAGATTGGTTGTGTGATTATGTGATAATGACATAATTGATTATTTGAATATCACCTCCTTGTGTAGTCCAGGTCTTGACATATTGGCAATTTCCATATGTAAATGTTCTGTAATTGATGTGAGTTGCCCTGGTCCTCTTCCGCCCCAACTTGGCTACCCTAGTAGTTCCTCCCCTTTCCTCTCCGTGTTATGCTCATGCAAAGCAATTGGTTGCCAGGGATACCCATGTCTTTGAAGGTTTCCTGACTAGTTCATGGATTTGCACCAAGTTGAAATGACCCGAGCCTGGGAGATTCCCAACAGCAATTTGGTGATGGTTATCAGAATCTACTAACACACCTCATGATCTTTTTTTTCTTTTAAAATAGCGTAGCTGAAAGCAGCACAACGTTCAATTCAAATTTAAAAAGAATGTACATTGAAATGGTGACTTTATACAGATTGAAACACAAAGGACACTCCTGGCAGTGTATTTATTTATTTATTTATTTATTTATAGGAATCAATGCAAGCAAGTGTGGGAGTACCATGAGCACCCTCACCCAAGGAGCTGAGAATCAGGGGCGTATTAAGAGGGAGAAAGGAGCCTAATCGGAGTTTACTGCAGAGAGCAGATGGTGTCGGGAGAGGGAGAGAGAGGGAGGGAGGGAGGGAGGAGGGGAGAGAGGGAGAGAGGAGAGAGAGAGAGAGAGAGAGAGAGAGAGAGAGAGAGAGAGAGAGAGAGAGAGAGAGAGAGAGAGAGAGAGAGAGAGAGAGAGAGAGAGAGAGAGAGAGAGAGAGAGAGAGAGAGAGAGAGAGAGAGAGAGAGAGAGAGAGAGAGAGAGAGAGAGAGAGAGAGAGAGAGAGAGAGAGAGAGAGAGAGAGGGGTCTGAGAGCTGGGTTCTGGCTAAGTGCGTTCACAGAAGAGAAAGAGGCTTTGGTGTCTGCATGAGGACAAGAGGAGAGGGGGGGGGGAACATTACGCAAGATTGTTGGGAAAGGACGAGGATGAGTTGGTGAAAGTGATGAGAGTTGAAGACTGGGTCTAAGTTGTCTGAGCAGTGGAGTCTAGCATGGCATACTCTCCTTATCATGAGTAGAAACGGCATACTGCATAGCATACTGCATAGCATGTGTTTTGATAGTTATGTTCTTTTGAGGTCCATTATTGAAAATCGTTTTATATTTTACATCAATGTAAATTATTCTATGATGTCATTCATTTTGGATCCTTCGAAGACTTTTCAGGAGTGTGTTCTCAGTAAGTGTCAGCTTATTCCCACATGGAATGCCTCAAGGCTTCAGACTTGAAAGTGGATCTCTAAGAAGATCATGGTGGCTGTCGAGGAGATTGACTGGGCTCTGCTTACATCAGAGTAGCGGGCTACTAGTAGCACAGTGGTTAAGAAGATACAGAGTGACAGATGTCCATCTGTTGACCCTGTTCTTTGGTGTAAACAGTATGGACATCCCACATTATGCTTGACAAAGCTGTGGTGTTGAGAGCTGGGAACATCTGTGTCTAATTGAAGATGAAGTTTTGGATTTTTTTATGACAACAGACATCCTTTTGAATTGTGTATTTAACTGTTATTTAACTGTATAATTTAACCATTTGTATGACACAGATAATGTGTAAATTGCTACACATTCCTGATCATGTTCAAATACAAAGTCTTAATGCAAACAGAAACAGGACTTTTCCCCCAACTTTAGTATAATGTTAATTGCAGTTTTACTGGTCTCGGGTTAAGGTCCATATTGAACAGCTGTCTTTAAACAGTATTTACCTTTCAGAAAAAAAACTTCAAAATGCCCAGAAAGCACACCCTCAACCCCCACCCCCCCATTCTCCTTCCAGCCAGTGTCACTGGCATTGAGCTCTCTTAAGTTTACGTGGTCATTGTGGGTTGTGATGGCAACCAATGCGTGTAGGGCCATTTGCGCTGCTGTCGGTTCCATTGAAGGGGTTTCCTCCACCCTTATCTCTGATGTCACCCAGGGCCTTTATTGTTTTCTATTCCTAGGCCCACTGTATTGCTCTACGGGTGAGGGTGTTGTTAGCGCACAGTAGGCTTGCCGTTTGTTACCGGCCCTGTTCCTGTTGGCTACTGGCCGACCAGACGTAAATACGCATCAGCAGAGCTAGACAGTCCTGTGGCAGTACATGTGGGTGCTGTTGCACTCGTGGATCATAGACAGACGCTGTTCACGCCATAGGGTAGGTCAATGCAAATTATTTCCTATTCAGTCATTGCCAGCTGTTGGTTGATCTATGATCAAAAGATGTTGGCTTGTATAATGTGCCTGTCCTCATGCACAACCTTGGTAAGATGTTATGTCACCTCTTTCTACAGGCCTGTCCTCCACATCCTGAACATTTTTTATTTAATTCTACATTGACAAAATGAAATTGGTTGAAAGTTCTTTACCATCATCTGGAATAAATAAAAAACTGGGTGAAATAGAAACTGGCGGTCGAAAGGAAAGACTTTTCCTTTTCGCAGTGCTGCTGTTATCAAGCTGCATGTAATTTGATTGGGGACTGGGAGTCAAACTGAATATGGGGTCACTGTCTTATCTCCATCAGACTCATGCATTCATCACTGCAACCCTGTCACACTAAACTCCACAGCAGACCTTATGGGATCCATTTATAGTACGTCCTGGTCTTCTTTTCCAGTGCCACTATCTCTATTGACTTCAACAAAGCGCAGCGTAAGCACAATGGTGTAGGGGCCTATTATCTAGTAGTTATATGTGGCTGCGCTGCATCCAGTATTGGGAAAGATGCTGACTCGGTCGACTGACAAACTAAAAAAAAAAAAAAACAACAACAACAGTGCCCTACAAAAGAGGCACAGAATGAACAGTACATTATGGTTAATGGCCAGAATAGAAGCAGCTTTGTCACATTTGTTTTTTGCCCACTGGTCTTGAATGTTGATTCTAGATTGGGTGTTCTAATTTTACTCTCACTGGTACCACGTCAATCAGAGGGAATAGCAGTCACGGTCATGACCAAAGGAGTTTCAAGGGGTCGGTCACTGGGGGGATCTTAAGTTCCTCTCTGAACCGCAGGAACTTGCCTCTTCTAGATCAAGATGGTAGTATTCAGGTAATGTTCACTAACAGGGCTCTCATTGAGAAGAGACAGTAGTGAAACACTGTGGCTTTCATGATCTCCTGTCAAGCGTTGACCTTCCTTTTGGCTGCTAGACCAGACTCTCACTCAAGTGTGTAACAGAGCTGAATAGGTACTTATAACATCTGTGTCGTCTCACGATTGATAAGACCTGTTATTTTCTTTTCTTTTGCTTTTTGGTGTGATACCAAATTAGCGAGCTACCTGTCTGAAAAGCATGCAGAAACCTTACAAACACCACCAGTTGGCGCTGGTAAAAATGTACTTACATGCTAACTGGTGTCTTTTGGCGATATTGTTGGCACTGTCATGCTGTGAAGGCTTTTCTTAAGTGTTAACGGGGTGTTCTGACCCAAACCACAGAACTACATTGTTAATAGCCTGGATGACTAGTGGGAATGACCTATGTTTATCTGTCCTTCACATGACCATATGCCATCAAAATGAATTTGAAGATGATTCCGAAAGTAGCTCCTCATAAGAAAGCATACCTCAAGAAGTGGCAAATTGTTACATAGTGTTGTTTAAAGCCCAGGGAACACACATCCAGGTAATTCTTTTATTTACTCTCAGGGAGCACACATACTGATAATAGCCCACCTGTCACACTTGTGTTTGTGGTAAAGGTTAGAGCCATTCAGCCACGCAATTAGCAGTTTGTCAATGGTACAGGAAGTAGACTATTAGGATATTCACAATCAGATTCTTGATTTAATGAGCTGTGTCTGGGTCTCCATGATGCTGTGTTTACTGTTACTTTAGTTAGGCTGGTCCTTCCTAGTTACGCGGTTGTGGCCTTAGCTAATTGGGCTGGTCACTCCTAGCTACGCGGCCGTGGCCTTAGCTAATTGGGCTGGTCACTCCTAGCTACGTGGTCGTGGCCTTAGCTAATTGGGCTGGTCACTCCTAGCTACGCGGTCGTGGCCTTAGCTAATTGGGCCGGTCACTCCTAGCTACGCGGTCGTGGCCTTAGCTAATTGGGCTGGTCATTCCTAGCTACGCGGTCGTGGCCTTAGCTAATTGGACTGGTCATTCCAAGTTACACGGTCGTGGCCTTAGCTAATTGCAGTCTTAGTTAGTGGCTCTGTTTTGTTTTTAAAGATTTATAAAACTTGGGCTAATTAATATTAACTGTTTATTATGGCCATCTATTTCATTTTGCACAGCCTTCCTTTTTGTATGGATTTTACAAGGGGTTGGTTTTCAGTCGCAAAAAAAACATTTTTTTTAAACTGCATTATTGTGCTGAGGCGCTGTGCTGAAGCCATACTCGTGTGAAGACCAGCAAGTCTAGCTGTGCGAGTCCACTGAGGAAGGACATGGGAAAGGCAGTTTCTCAGATAAATCTCCTCCTTGTCTCACCTTGTCCTGGGCCTCTTTTCCAGGTATGTGCTTTTGTGTAAGTAAGAAGGCGTCTTTGTGTCAAAAGGCAGCGTACTTCCAATAATTTACAATCAGTGCAGCAGTTCTCAATGTCTTGTCCTACTCTGTATGGTTGTGTGGAACTGCCACTCTGCAGTTAATAAGTCGTATTCTGTTCCCACTTGGGCCTCATAGTTATCCATAGCACAGCTATGACTTGTTCGAATATCATGCGATCATGAAAACTGACCCTTTCAAGTTATTCCTGGTGGTCATTGATCCTCCACCAGGACAACTTGGCAGCTTTGTGGATGTACTGGACATTTTGCTGTTTTCACCTCCGATGGATAATTGTCCATTCATCCTTTGGTGACATTCCTAGCTCTATTGGTCACTCATGTACATGTATCTGGCCGTTACTTTATTAAAGTCTCTGTGCATCTCTTGGATCATCCTCCTGTTCCTCCTCCTGCGGCTTCACTTCGTTGTGACCTCAGAAGTCTGTCAAGCAGTGAGTTATCCTCCTTGGCTTCCACTTCCTCTACCTACACTTGAGTTAATTCTTGTCACGGAGACTCTTCGCTCTACACTCATTGGACACTCTTTGCTCTACACTCATTGGACACTCTTTGCTCTACACTCATTGGACACTCTTTGCTCTACACTCATTGGACACTCTTTGCTCTACACTCATTGGACACTCTTTGCTCTATACATAGACACTGCTCTGGATAATGTACAGTATTTCCTCTTTCCACAAGAATGGCTTGGCATAATCGTAAAGTACAACAGGAACTTGGAGCTGCTGAGAGAAAATGGCATGAATCCAGAGAGGCCAATGATCTCTCTGACCATCATTATCTGAGTTTTCTTCCAGTCACAGCTGCCAAAATGGTGTTCTACCAAGAAAAGGTTGTATGATGCCACAGACAGTAGGAAACTATTTTTCTACTTTCAAGAATCTCCTTAACCCTCCACCTCCACCACTTCACTTTTGCCATCATTAGTGCGGACATTCATTCAGAGTCTTTTGGCATGGACACTTGCCAAAATCTCCCCACGTCTCCCCACTGGTGTACCTCAGGGATCAGTACTTAGACCCCTCTGTTATGCAGATGATACTCAACTGTACTCGTCCTTCCCTCCCCAGATGACCCCACAATATCGGCTGCATGACTCTGTGTTATTTCAGTTTGGATGAGGGACCTTTATCTAGGGCTGTGACGACAATCCCATTACTGCAATACCGCGGCCATGTGATGCCTACCGCGGGGGTTGAGCTCTGTGTCGTGTCGTCACTGCTATTTTCTTTTTCTGGTGAAAGTTACAGGAGTGCATATGGTGTGTGATATGAAATATGAACATAATATACATTGTTTGGTTATCATCATCATCAGCCAAAGAGGATACATGTCACTCCTCTGCTAACCACTCTTCAGTGGCCAGTCCCACTGTTAAACAGATGAAGGTGTATCTCTGTAGGGATCCTTTCCATGTTGTCAGAACTTTACAATAACATTTATGGGCCTCTCCGTGGCTCAAACAAGCGGTTTACTTTGATGTGAATGCTTACTTGTGGTTGCCAGTTTTAGTGTTCTAACTCCAATACTGGACTGAATTTGATCGTTATTGTCCCTAGTAAAACATTCTGCCAAACCAAAAAGATCTAAAAATAGGAACCAAGTTGAAAAAAATCTTTTTTAAAGTTTCATTTGAACTGTATTTAGATGAAAGCGTTTGCTTAATGTGTTAGTGCAAATGTACTGTACTCACACACTGCTGTAATAATGATGGACAGCTTTGCCGTCTCCCTGACCTTTCTCAGTCCCTTGGCTGCCCAGCCCTTTCCTTCCACCCGGAAGAGCTCTTTGGCAAGACAGTAGCCTTGGACTCCAGCCCGACCTGCCACAACTGTTTCATCCCCTCTGAAGTGTATCCTGATTGTTCAAACTTTTGACCTCCAAATCCACGACAGCAGTGGTCTGTGGTGAGGGTGAAGGAACACAACCCAGCGAGTGCATTAGCTATGTAGAAAGGCTGTAAGGATGGGAGAGGTTTTTTGTGTTTTTAGGTCAAGAGTGTGTATGTGTGTTTGTGTGTGCTGTGTGTGTGTGTGTGTGTGCTGTGTGCCCCCCTCTCTGTGTGCATAAGAAATGGAGCCAAAATGCCAGCCACTGTCTAAAAGGAATCTCTTAGTCACCTCTGTGTGTTTCCTCATCTTTTTCTCTTTCTTTCTTTCTCTCTCTCTCTCTCCCTTGTTTTGGTCTTTTATGAAAGACAAGATTGATGTCGAGCTAGTAGATCAGAGAAGCCAACTGTCATTTTTTAATTACAGTGTTTGAGGCATCCTCCATACCCACTGCCCTCAAGACGGCGTGTGTGTGTGTGTGTGTGTGTGTGTGTGTGTGTGTGTGTGTGTGTGTGTGTGTGTGTGTGTGTGTGTGTGTGTGTGTGTGTGTGTGTGTGTGTGTGTGTGTGTGTGTGTGTGTGTGTTTTTTAACAGGGCGTTGGCTGATCGTCAGAGGAGCGCTCTGGTGTTGAGGCAGAATTCTCACATCATATGGCACAGAGCCTGAATGGGATAGTACTTCATCTGGTCTCTGAGCTGCAGGCTTGAGAGAAGGACACGGCCCCCTGCTGTGTGCGTGTGTGTGTGTGTTTGGCTGTGTTTGTGTGTTCGGATTAAAAGAATGGCATTCCCAAGAAAGTGCAGGAACTTGTCTATGCCCACATTTTGTTTGATCATCTTCATTCTGTGATTCTGAGTATACTGCAAATGATCAGATGATTGATCAATCAGATCCGCTATGCTGCGAGGGGTCCCTCCCGTGTATATAATGTCCCAAGTGCCATTTACAGTCATTTTCAACCTTTACGTTTTCATAGGCAAGTCCCTGAAGAAGCTAGCGCTGAGTTCTCGGGTAGCGCCGGTCAGAACAGAGAGCCTGGAGCAGAGCGGAGTGGAGTGGAGTGGAGCGGAGCGGGGCGGGGCAGCGTAGGGTTGAACTCTTTCTTTGAGGAATGGATTTACCATCAAGCTGCCAGTAAACAGTCCTGACGTGACAAGTGTGATTTTTCCCCTCCGTAAGCAAAAAATGACAGACAGCCTTGTGGGCGCCTCTGTCCTCAGTCACTCTGCGGTCAAATATTGTCTCTTTCTCTCTCTCTCTGTGTGTGTGTGTGTGTGTGTGTGTGTGTGTGTGTGCGTGTGTGTGTGTCTCTCTCAAGTGCATGAGTTAGCTCACAGTGTGATGTGTTGCTAGCTTAATTAGTGACTTGAGGTCCTCACAGCTGTAAGCCCTCATGAAGCTGCCTTTCTGGAATGCAGACTTATAAAAATAGATGCTAGGAATTTCATATTTAATGCTCTTGTGACCTTCAAAAGAGTAAATCACGTGAGTGGATCAGAGGGTTTAATACGAATACAAAAAAAGCATATTAACTCGACACTGATCCTAACGCCACAGTTGCTGAATTCCTTATGCTATCAGTTTGAAGGATTAGACCACAGTTGTGTTTAAAAACTTGTTAAAACAGCATTAAAGGGAATTTGTGCACTTTGCTGTTCTCTCTGACTCCCTGCAGGTTTACATTGTTTGGTAAAGGTGAACTTTAAACTCATGTCAGTATCTGGACACTCTTACTCATAATCTAGATACTGAAGTGTTTTCAATGGTTATCTAATGACATTATTTGTGAATGTGTCACCAGTAGAGGGGGAAAAAACACTTCATAATCTGCTCATTAACATCTTGGATTCCAGTGACCTTGTCAGTTTTATGCAGAGATTCTGGCGGGGACCATTGATAAGCAGGGAGTGTTGTTTTTTTTAATGGGGTAATGTTCCTCGAGTGTTGCGGGGTTTTTAATGGGGGTAATGTTCCTCGAGTGTTCTTGTAGCTCAACAGGTAGAGCAAGGCCCTCACAGCACCAAGGTGATAATTTCCCAGGGACTACACATACTGATAACAAATGTATACCTTACCCCTTCCTCGAAGGTGCAACCCACAATTCTGGTGAAAAGGTTGTTGATGTTGGAGCTCATCGCATTACACACACACCTTCCCTTCCATACTCCTGAAGAAACAAGTTAATTGCCTGGAATTGTTTATGGCTCGGCCCAAGCCACTCTGTTTGTTTCCCTGTTAAAGAGCCAGGGCTGTGTATGAATATTGGAGTGTTTTTGAGCGCTCACACTAAATGGACCTCTAGAGGATCATGAGGAACAATTAGCTGAATTTGACAACACGTGCATGGGATTAGAATCGCGGACGGCACCCAGGAGTCACATTGGCTAAAAGCAATGTAAAATGCATATATTACACTTGGGTGTCCGTCACTAACATACACCGTCTTGGGCCCTTTTCCATTGATATGGAGAGCATGATCTCTTTCAAAAAGACCTGGCCACAGTGCAGAAGTCCGTGGTGTGGGTGTGTACCCCTCTCAAGTTCTCTTGGGTTAGGAGGCCGGTAGCCTTTGGTTGCATCTCTGCTCATGACTAAATGATCAGGGCTCTTTGTTCTTAGCCTTTGTGCTGCCTTGGCAGGTGCACGCTTTACATGGTGATCTGTCCAAGTGAGTCGGTGATCACCTCTCCTTTTGTGCCTGCCAGGAAAACACAGAGCCACAAGGTCTTAGTAACCCACTCATAAGTCTCTCTCTTATGTCAGAAAGAAATGTTTTAATTAAGAGATTTTTTTCTTTGCAGTGGAAAATGCCTAAAAAACTTGCAGTTTGTTGTTGCCTTATCTCTCAAGTTGCGTTGACTCAGACTTGAAAGAAGAATGAAGTGTAGCTGGACTTTGCCCTTGGCTATTTTCTGACCCTTTGTTCATTAAAAAGTATAATTGTTCGACTGTGAAAGACGGCATGTTTTCTTCAGTGCTGTATGCATCATTGTTTGAGCTTGTTTATCAGACTTGAATAAAAAAAAAAAACATCATCCTTTGGGTGTAATAGGCTATTCCACCCTACCACGTGTTTCATATGTGCTTCCAATGTTTTACCTCTTCTCAAAAGGTCGTATCAAATCCGCTCCAAAATAATTGACTTCATAACAAGTAGTGTTTACTTGCTGCCTTTGCCTGGCCTTTCTGTAGGAAGTACCTCTGTTTACAGGTTACAGTTTAAACGATGCTATTCAAGGTGTCCAGATGGCTCACTCTTAGTCTACTCTTTAAGCTGTATTACAGCCTGCTGTCTCCTCTCTGACGGTCCTTAAGCAGTTCTGTGTCTCCGGCGTCTCCTCTGATCAGTAGCTAAAGGTTAAAGACCTCCGCTAATGACATTAATGTGGCCCTAGGGATATCCACAGGTATGTGACCTCAGCGAGAGGGACATTCAAAGTGTAATTGAGTGAAATGACAAGGGCCATCAACCACCCTAAAGTACAGTTCTTTAAATAGAGTGGATAAAATCCTAATGGCTGTGACGTTGGTAATTGACTTCACGGCCCATCCGACTCTATGTATAACCCCTGTACAACCCAACCCACTCACTGGTTCCTTCATCCTCTAACATTAAGACACACTGATGCTTCTGTGGGTTTTGAGGTCTTAGTGGGGAGTTTACTTGCAAATGTGTTTGTGATCTGCAGGTTATTTATAGCCATCAGTGGGTGCTGAGGATTAGGGCTGATATGGTTTAATTACAAAACGCCTTAATGGACTTAAAATGGGGTAATACTGTAGCTGCTGACAAGATGGAAAACTTTGGTAAAGTTTGTGTGTGTGTGTGCATGTTTGTGTGCGTGTGCATGTTTTTGTGTGTTTGTGGTTTTTGTTTGGGATGAGGAGGTTAGAATAGTTCACAAATGTAAATGCTTTATTTACAGACTAACAAACGTGCATTTACAAACTGCTCGCCATTTGTGAACATCCCTACATTGATTTGGGGATTTTTGACAAAAGGATGTTCTCATTAGATGTCTCTTACAATATCAGACATCACATGTACAACGTAAATCCAAAGAAAACTTATTTTATAGGGTAAACAAAAATAAATAAAAAGAATATATAACCTTATTTTATAGCTATAAATGTGAATCACTTAGCACAATTAATATAAACCAGTCACACAAATGTTAAAGTGGACCTTTTTATGCTTCATAACTTTTATTCTTTTCTGTTTTTCTCTTTACTTTAGTGTGTTATGTAGATTTTTTGTGCATGTAAATAGTCTGTAAAGTTACAAAAGCCCAAAGTACAAGCCAGAGGAAGTAATATTCTCCTTCAGAAACCACTTTTCTCAGCTGCCTGAAACAACTTGTTTGAATTACAGCCTTTTCATCTGTTACATGATGACATAATCTCATAATATAATCCTTATTGCCCAATGACCATGTTCTTGCCCATGGAGCTGACCAAACAGAGCGCACAGGGCTCATCGGGTGGAGGCTTAAAGACAAGAGCTTTAACAGAGGGTGGTTCGATATGAGAAAAATAATGTGTTTTTGGATCATTGAAGCATATAAATCTATTCTGGTAGACCCCAAAAATAAATTATGAACACTGAAAATTAGCTAAAGTGGTCCTCTTTAATGCAAACAACTAAAGCAAATAAAAGACCTAGCGGCTAAACTTAGCGAAACCTGTTGAAAACCTATTTTCCTCCAAATAGCAAGTCAGAAGAGCAGAAAAGGCCAATAAAGGAGGGAATTTTATTTCACTTAGGGGATGATTTCTGATGTTACATTTTGGTAGCCAGACGGGAAAACTTGTTAGTCCTGGGACGTCAGGCTAGTGATTTAGCGAGCCCTGCTGTGTGTATTAATGAGCGTGAAGACACACATTAGCGTTTAGCAACACGTGTGCATATGTGTGCATTCATCTTTTTTTTTTTTATGTGTGATAAGCCATTTGGATAGTGTCTTTAACTTATCAGAGCTGTCACCTGAAAGTTGGCACCTTGCCAAGTACCTCATAAAAAAGGTCACCTTTATCACCCGTGTACACTTACCCTGTTTTGGGTCATAATGAGTCTTTGAGGAATGTTTACTCGTGATAAGATGGCCAAAGCTGAATCACTGTTGACACATAAGTCATGTATGGGGCTAACAGATAAACCTGTATAATTTAAAGGTGGAGTCTGCGATTTCAAGTCCATTGTAGTCTTTTTCAAATTCAGCTAATTGCTGCTCACGGTCCTGTAGTTGTCCATTCTAAGTGTCTGCTCAGTAGAACTCCTACATAGTCCTGGCTCTGTAGATGGGAAACAGAAAGTGGCTCGGACTGAGCCAAACACTATTCCAGCCAGTCAACACGTTGCTTGAGGAGCATGGAAGGGAGGGGTGTAATTTGATGGGCTGTTGGACTCAAATATCAACAACCTTTCGCCAGAATCACTGGCTGTACCGTTAAGCTCAGCCATGTTATCACAGCCCAAGGCCTAAACTACAGTGAGGCCAGCTATTTGCACATACAGTTGAACGCAGGTTAAATTTCTTTGCAAAGGAACTGTACTTGGTCTATAAGGAGAACGTGATCTAAAAACAGAATTGGATCAAATGTGAAATTATCTAAAAAATACATCAACCTCGACAGCCTCAGTCAGTCGTGTTGTTAATTAACAACCCCATTCCAGTTAGCGTTTTTAATGTTAAAGCTCCAGTAACTCACTGGCTTGACAAACTTGACTGCCAGCAACTGTACTTGGTCTGCTTAGTGTCAAAAGGTTATGCTGGAACTGTTTAAGGCCGCACCCTGAGACTGTAACTAGTCTAAAAATGGCTGCCCTCTCATCTCTCCTCCTCCAGGTCTCAATTAGGTCACGATACCAACAGGACTCATGCCATGGACACATGGACTGGGTTAGGGTTACGTCATGCTATCAACAGGTGTAATGCCATGGACACATGGACTGTGGATGATGGCCTTAGTGTGACGAGGCAGTTTTCGGCCCGCTTACCTTAACTGCCCTCTGCAGTCCATGTGCTTAGTAATCCAGTGTGTTACAACCAACGAAGCACACAAAGATTAAAGATTTAAACAAATAAAAAAAGGATTGAATTAAATGATTGGAAAGGAGATATTGAAGTTCTAGACTGCTTCCTTCAATGCAGTGCGCATGCATTTGATTAGTGGAGTGTGAGTATTTTTTTGTTTTGAATGTCAAAGCTAAATATTGCCCTTCATTTGTGAAAGCCGTTCGGCCATAGTTTTTGCATGTTTTTCTCGCTAACCCAAACATTCCAAATTCTTTTACATTCACATCAGTGGAAAGACCTCTGCGAGACTAAACATTTCACACTTGTCTGCGATTGGCTTTCCCGGAACACTTTCTCTGTGGCTACTCCCATCACCCAATTCCTAGCCCTGACGTTCTGGGGTGACCTTGGCCAACCCTTTTTGATTGGGGGTTCCAGGAAATCCTATGCGCTCTTGAGTGAGAGAGAAGGCTCTCTCTGTGTTCACCTGCCACTATGAAAACTCACACACAGCTTGTCCGAGCGACTTCCAGGCTTCTGTCGGTTACCGTGACAACTCACCTTGGGAGATATGTGGGGTGTTTGTGTAGTGATCCCTTCTGCTGGTCTTGACGTCATGGTTCACGCTTAGGCAAAATGGTTTAACTTAACCTCCTTTGCCCCCTCCAACAAACACACACACACACACACACACAAACACACACATCCCTACAAGTCATTAATTAGTAGCATAATCCCTTGCTACGACAACAGAAACTGTTTCAGAGGTAACCTCCTTCTGAAATGGGCTCAGGCGATGCTTGTCTTGAAATCCTACCAAGGACTTCAACATGGAAACAAGAGTTCTTTTCCATGTTGTATTCTGGCTCCATTTTGTATTCTGAGCTTATTGTGAATTTAAGCCCTCATGGATCAGAGTGTAATGGTATTCTAATGATCACAGCTCCACAGAAATCCAAGACAAGGAGCTTCAGAAAGACAAGTGGCGTTATTGTGTCTGTAAGCCATTAAGGCAAAGGGGTCATAAAGTCACGTTCTTGTCCCATTTAGATACCAGAATTAGAATATTCTTTACTGCCACAGCTTTCAGTTGGTAAGTCACTCATCAGCTGTTGTTCATTTAATGTCCAGCACTAATTGTGCCTCCCTTTGTGAGACCAGCTTTCTCAGCATCAGTAAACATGAATCGTGAATCGTCTGGTCATCTCTGAGATTCATTATAGTTCCCTCCATGTGCTTACTCTGATAGATGAACCTATGTCCTCCCGTTGTGTGATCTAAGAGCTGAACTCAGCTTGTTTGGCCTATTGCGGTGGTTCCCAAAGTTTTGGACGGCGCTCCACATGGGCGATGCTTAGTCATAGCAAGGGAGCACAAGTGGAGGGCGGAAAAACGTAACAAGAACCAAAAACAACCAACTACTGGCCAAATCGACTATGGCAGTGCTCTTAAAGCAAATTATCCTGTAACTAACTAACTAACTAACAACGAACTAATATCCTGGCACAACCCCACCCAGACTCTTCAGCGCTAGTAATCACTCTGCGTTTGATATACTTCAACCCTTGAATTGTACAATGTAAACATTTCATTTGTTCAAAGCAGGTGAGCCGAATTGCAGGCAGTGATTTCATGACGTTACATTTGAGTGAGGAATGGAGTCTTGGTTAAACATGTTTGTTCAGAAGTGACCAGAAGTGCTGGAGATGATGATGATGATGATGATGATGATGTTGTTGTTGTTTTGGTTGTTGTTTTTCTTTCTTGAGCTTGGGGGAGATAGGGGAGGAGGCTCGCCACGCAGCCTCCCCAGCGTCTGAGGGGTATATTTAGCCAAGCATCTGTGTCGGTCGCCCTTCCCTTACTGCCCTTCAGCCCTGTGCTCAGTGACGGCTCGTCGCTGCGAGCCAGGCCCAACTTAAAGACTGCGTGGGTGGGAGATACAATGCAAATATGAAGGAAGGGAAGAGTTTAGTGCCTTTTATATGGTTAACTGTGTCCCTTAAGATAAATACTAGGTCCGTGTGACAGTGATTTCAGTTACGCTTGATTGGTAGTTGCACATGTTCTTGACTGAAATGAGCTTGTATGATTTTACATGAGACCAGGTGTTGGGTGTATGAAGCTGTTTGCTGCATTTATTCTTGTTAGAATTGAAGGTGAATTCCCTCTGAAAGGAAACGTTAAATCGTCAAATAAAAGAAAGTGTAAACTACCAGTTGCTTGTGATTAGGTGTGCACCACTGGATTCAGGGAGGGTGGTTAGATGCTAAATGGTATGTGTATTTGTATGGGATAGGTTAAGTGAGGCTCTGTATGTTCCTCAGCACGTGTGAATACATTTTTTGTGCAAAAGGCAGTGTACTGTTGGATCAGTACCCTGTTAGCCACTGACTCAGACAACCCTTTCTGAGGGTATTAATCCTGCTGCGTGTAGTGTCATAAAAGCTGTGTCCTTTCAATGACATTTTGTGGAGCTTCTGCAATCATTTAGAGTTATGGCTACAGTGGTTGTCTTAGCAGATACATTAAAATGTTTAAATATCCTGGAGACAGAGAGCCTATGTGCCATTGCCTAATATGGGAAAGATATTTTTTGAATCAGTCAGTAGAACATGAAGATATTACATACAGAGTAGACATTTTAACATCTGAAAATAAAGTGAAGCAAGGAAGCTTCTAGAAAACATTAACATGATTTACCACTGGAAGACCAGATGTTCGAAGAAGCCTACCAATACTAGGCCTACTGGGAAAAAGCAAACAGGAACATCACGGAGTATCACGGAACAGCATGACACTTTGCATGGAACAGATACAAAAACAAATGTAGCCTTTAAGTAACGGGGAATAGTGGTAAATCTATGAAGCTAGCCAGAGCTGGAGGCCAAAACAAAAATCTTGTTGGAGTCCACCGAAGTACAAAGTCAGTTGATGACGCAGGTTAACTTGAAAGAAGTGAGAATGTGAGGAGAGCTGCTGATCGATGCCTTCGGGAAGTAGGCCAAATATAGACTACTTCACTCAAACCGCACGAACAGGCTAGATGCTACAGGCTAACAGCTGGAATAACTGAAATATGCTTGAGGGCAGTATTGAACGAGAGCAGGAAAAAAAACAATAAAGATACTCGACTGAAACCCAAGTTTAGTGAGTGTACATGAACGTCAGACTCGGCAAACTGAAAGAGCAGAGAAGAGTGAGACGCTACAGTTTTAAGACAAGCATAAGCCGTCTGTTGGTTAGTAGAGTGAGTGGATGACGTAGACTAAGACGTCCTCCTGGTAGAACCTTCGCCTAAGCCATCGTGGATAGTAATGAGGATGATGAGGACGAAGAAGAGGTGGAGGGCAATGGGCTAAACTCCCACTTCCTCCCATGGCAGACCCCACTCACTGATCAGCTTGTGAGTTTTTATGCAGCAGTTGTGTAGTTAGATCCATCTGTCCAGCTAAACCACAACCATGCTGACAGGACACACTGTATGTGATTCTGTGGAAATGTCTGAAAGAGAGACCTTTTGCTGCTTCCTACTGAAACTCACACATGGGAAATGAAACGGAAGTGGATCACAGTAAGGGGTCGAGATTGTGACACTCTCTGTCTCTTTCACACACAGGCCTGTTCACGCTCTACTCCTCTGCTGAACGATGGTGTGTGTGTGTGTGCAGATTGCAAATCAGATCTTACAACAGAGACGTGTTTCACGGGTTTCCCTTAGAGTGAGGGAGAGGAGAGAAAGAGAGAGAGAGGGAAAGAACAAAATAAAAGAGCACAAATGGGGAGAGAAAGGAAGGAAGGAAGGAAGAAAGAGTGAGAGAAAGATAGAGGAATAGACAGAGAGAAAAAGGGTGAGCTCTGCCCTCCCCAGGGGGAGGTCTGGTGAATGTTAACACTGAGTTGTCCGCGTCTCCTCCTCCTCTGCGTCTCCTCTGCGTCTCCTCCGCGTCTCCTCCTGTCTGTCCGCGTCTCCTCCTGTCTGTCCGCGTCTCCTTCTGTCTGTCCGCGTCTCCTCCTGAGCCTCTCCTCTGCTCTCCTGAAGTTGGGTATTTTTAGGCCCAGGAGTCTGGAGAGCTTCCACCATCTTGGCTCGCCCCGAAGATGAAGAGGAAGTACAAGAAGAGAATCAGGAAGAGATTCTCTCAGGGGAGCAACTCTGTAGGCCTCCCTTTGTTTCGCATCAGTCCAACAGCAAATAATGCATCCCGTTTTTGAAATTCTATATGACACTATAAAAAGATGTCCGTATGCTCCAAATACGAATGGACTATGACGCAATAATACCATAACTGGAACTAAGGTCTTCTAATGTAGTGAAGCCAGGTGTTATTACAATTTTATCAAGTGTTGCCACTGTATTGCTGTGCTGGAAACTCCTGCCCATACCATGCCACAGTGGATAGCTTCGGTTACAGCCATGTTTTCAGTGGTGTAATCATTTCCCCTGCTCTCCCTTTGGATAGAGAGCCCAGATTTGCTGCAGTGTGCTTGGTTTGAGCTGGGTCGGTGTTTTAACAGTCAGTGTGCTTCGTTTCAGCTGGGTCTGTGTTTAAGTCAGCAAGCATTTCTTATCTGTTCCAGCATGCTCCTACCCGTATTAATTTTAATGCATTGCCACCGGCAACATGACGTTACTTAGCGCCTCACAGGCATGAGTGTGAAATGGGGAATCCTAGTCATCATGTTGTTATCTACACTTGGATTGGGTAATTGCATTGCGAAAGATGATTGATGGATATAATATCGTTGCAGGATAATATCATTGAAGGATGTTTATAATGGAAAATGTATTTATATTTTATTGCAGTGGCAAATTCAAATTTGGTCTGGAATGTTTAAAGTGCCAGTGTACAGTTTGTGCAGTGAATCAATGTATGCTTCTTCTGAACCAGGTAACACACAAGCCCTTGACACAGCTGGGAATGCCACCACTTCTGGCTAGCCATTTAGGTGTTTGATGAAGCACTGCCAAAGATGAACAAGGGGGCGGTAAAGAACCCTTGGCACAAGTTTAAGACAACAAACCATATAGTTCTATTTTTAGGTTTCCGGTACATTTATTCAAGGGAAGGCTGTGACATCATAGTTTTGAATTGCGACACAGGGGCTTTATCATTAACTGGAGATAAGACGGGTTATTGATGGCAGCCATGGCAGCCATGGCAACAAAGGAAGTGACAGTGAAGTTATGTGGAGGATTGTGTCGAAAGGGATCACATCAAGATAAGTTATGCAAAGGAGTGGTTCCTCGGTATGCCTTTGTTCTTGTCTTCAGTGGCCCTCACAGAGTTTGGAAGTAGTTTGAGATCAGCAGAGACGCAAGAGGTGTTGCATGTTGCCATACAGAATCTTTTAAATGAAGTGTTATAATAGTGGTTTAGGACATTTATGGCTTCTCCTTCCTCTGAGGACTGTACACTTACAGGGAATGTCCATTTGTGAGAGTGAGAAAGAGGGGAAAAGGAGAGGCACACATCCAAGTATTTGTAATTTGTTCAATGAATCCAGTTTTCCATGACGAGACCACGTGAACAAAAGTCTTGCCAGCTAAACAAAAGAGGTGGCTGCTGTTTCCCGAGGGCATGTGTTTGTTTGTTTATGCCAACCCAGTTTAGCCAACACGTGCTGGTATTGATCTCAGGCCGAGCCCCACAGACCTCCATTTCACATGGCTTTCCCTCCTAACACTGGGCAAGTAAAAGCTCCCTCTTCTCTTTCTCTCTCTCTCTTTCTTTCTTTCTTTCTTTCTTTCTTTCTCTATCTCTCTCTCTGTCGTGGTATGTGTACATAGCAGCACACAGATGGTTACAAGATTACTACGCTGTATTGATGCAGTGTTTGTCTGCTGTTATGTAACATGATTTTTTTATTTTATGTCAGTATGCATTGTTTTCTGAATTCATACAGAGTATATTGAACGCTAACGAATGGCGAGCACTTATAATTGTAGTTATGAATAGTGTTTTAGTCGCATGACTGACTTACCTGAATGAAGCTTATCTCATCACTGGTAGTGCGTCCAGCTATATCTGGTAACCTGATTGTTCATGACCAATTGCACTGGCCCATATGCCCCGGGCAAAGCAACAATAGGATCACTAGATGAGATTAGGTTAATCAACTGTCTGTGAGGCCACAGTGTGTGACATAGAACTTTTGTGTTCTGTGTTGTGGTGTGAGTACTGCAGTGACAGGCCAGTGTCATTTAGGGATTTGGATGTTGTGAGTATGTGTTCTTGTTTTATCATCTTGGCAAAGATCTTTCAGGAATATTATTTGTCATTTTTTTTTTTAGAATTGATCACTTTCTGTTCATCTGTTTTCTCTTAAATTACGAGCACATGGTCAAGGTCCAGTTCCTCATGGCCTATCCCAGTGTTCTTTGCACAAGACGGGTGGATTATGATCAGTGTGTGTGTGTGTGTGAGGGGGATGTAAATCTCCTTTCAAATCCTCTTTAAGGTTCCACTGAGCAAGAGAAAGAGAGAGCGATCGAGAGGCAGGGAGAGAGAGAGAGAAAAGAGGGAGGGGGAGAAAGAGAAAGGAGGTACTTTTACACCTCCATTCTGCAAAGAAAGAGGAAGAATATCCTCCAGTATAGACGTGCCACCCCTGAAGAGTGCAGATCAGGCGGCCCGTGTGGATGTTTAAGGGCTCGGGTCTATGATGTAAGCCTGCAGACAGGTAAGCTTGTGGGCTGTGGCGCTGGATGCCATCCATTATTCTCTAATACCGGTGAGAGGTGGCTTCATATGTTACTGTTTGCTGACGGGAGCTAGGCAAGGATTATCAGATTTGCTCTGTGGTCCTCGGCTATTGTTAGGTTTGACCAAGGTAAAGGTTCGGGGGAAGTTTATTGGGTGACTTTATAGATAATGATGACTGTGCTGTCTGACTCAGACTTGGCAAAGTTTAATTTAATAAAATGTTACCTTTCATACCTTACCTTAATCCTTACGCTTAAAGATGCAATAGGTAGAATTACATCATTAGTTATATAGGAGCATAATGGGAATTCGATGGGGGGCAGTGAAAAATGACATGCCCAGAAATGTTGCAAACATCTTAACTTTTAATTACTTGTTTGATGGTGAAAGGGCTATGTCTGTTATTTACAAGTTGCTTTGTTTGAGATTAATTTTACCTAATGTGGCTTCAAGTGCTA
>NC_045167.1:23651974-23671974 GCF_900700415.2 Clupea harengus
TAGGAGGGTGATAGACAGTCTGCATAGATTAAAACTCATCAGTGTTACAGCATCAGAGAGAATTGATTGTCCTTGACAGACCAGTCCGAAGGGTGTCTTTAGCTGACGGCTGTAATAATAATAATAATAATAATAATAATGATAATAACGGTGAACTGTGAAATGAAATGAAAGGCTTTGTGCTGGTGGACTGGCTGCATACAGTCTCGTTTGGGAAAGGTACCTTGAGTTCTGATGTTGCTGATTGGGGTCGGCGCCACCAATCTTGTGTTCCTGGTGACCCACATACTGATGCCAGGCCGGTCACTCATCAATCATTCATACGCATCAGTCAGCGGGTAGCAGTCTAGCCAGAAAGTATCTTTCTGTATGTCTCTCTATCTATCTATCTATCTATCTCTCTCTCTCTCACACACACACACACACACACACACACACACACACACACACACACACACACACACACACACACACACACACACTAGCCACTGTATGCATGAAGGGAGTATTGAGTTTGCTAATCACTGTTGCTGTGATGAGAGCTTAGGGTCTATTACATCAGTCTGCAAGCAGTGTAACTGACTTCACTAGGGATTCACTAGTGCTGGCCAGGTCGGCTGAGGCTCCAGCTGACATTCTGAGAGTTCTCAAGGGCATAACCCAGCTGCTACAAAAAGCTAATGTCAAATATGAACGACATTTTGATTAGAAATGAACAGTGTTGGGGATGCTAATTTAAAAGCATAGCTTTGCAAGCTACCAGTTAATTCACACTGGAAGAAATCGAACTACAAAGCTATCCTAGGGAGAAATTACCTAATTTAGTAGGTCAACTAAAGCTATTAAAAGAAAAGTAGTTCAAACTACTTTGTTAAAACAAACAATCAAATTGACAATGGACATGTGATGGGGAATTATAACATAGTATAATACAAAAACTGCCACTCAGTTGAGTTTTTTGCAAAAAGGGCTTACTTGTTCACAGGTCATACATAAACCAAACAAATCAAATACCCCACTATTCATGGGACAGGGCAAGGAATGCCAGCTTCTGTGTTTCTATACAATGTCCGTCAGTTAGATACCTGCCTTCCAGAAACCACGTGGGGCTATTGCACCAAGCAGGATTACTCAATTAGCCATGTACCTATTTAACCTTTTAAAACAGCATGTAACCCATGGTGTGGGTGGCCTGACGAGTGCCTGGGCATGCCTTCAGTGGCCGGGGGGGAAAGGAGAAGGAGAAGGGCACAGGGCTGGACAGAGGGGGTCAGTTACAGTAGAGAACTGAAAAAAGAAAAAAGAAAGAAGAAAAAAGAATTCCTTATGGCCCTAATTCTTTGTATATATGGGCATATGCCCACTCACACATGTTGGGCACGGAGGCATATGCCCACTCAGACATGTTGGGCACGGAGGCATATGCCCACTCATACATGTTGGGCACGGAAGGGTTACTTCCATTTTCCTGTGTTCACATTTGAAACGAAATCATAACAATAGTAAGGAAAATTGGGCTCCAGTTCTCTGCCAGGCAACATGAACACTTGGAGTGTAGTATATGGATATGGTTCTGTGTGTGTGTGTGTGTGTGTGTGTGTGTGTGTGTGTGTGTGTGTGTGTGTGTGTGTGTGTGGCACATAAGGCAACAGTGAATAATCGAACTCCATTATGTTCAGTGGTGGCTCGGTATCCCATGGCAAAGTTATTGATTGGGTTTGGTGCTACGAGAGAGGCGTTGATCATATGTAGATATTGGGCCTCATTCTCGAACGCAGTTAAGAAGAATTTAAGAGGAATTTAAGAGGAATTGGATTTAGGACAACATTCGGCATTCATGAAAGTTTTCTCATCTGGGATTTGCTCTGAACTTCAGAAGACTTTCCGAACTCGAAATAGCAGTCGTAACTCGGCCAGAGTTTTCTCAAATGCGATTCCTTAAAAAACCACAAGATGGCCCCGTGGGCCATCTTGTGGTTTTTTGAGGAATCGCATTTAAGAAAACTCTCCGTGTTAATGAATTTCTGAGAAATCGTTGGTGATTGCGTTCACATCAACTCTACAGATCCTCGGATTAAAGTATCATTAACAATTACGTTTCACATGTAGGCCTATAGTCATGATTCTACGAGGCACCGTGATGTCATAAAATAAATAAAAGGACTACACCGGAATGCTGCGCTCGTCTAGTGAGCGTCGTTTGGCACTGCCGTCTGTGCAAGTACGGCAATCCAGAATTTTCAAGTAGTTCCACGTTGGTGGAACGAACTGCCTAGCACTACCAGAGCAGGCGCCTCCCTCTCTACCTTTAAGAAGCTTTTGAAGACCCAACTCTTCAGAGAGCACCTCCCTTCCTAACTGGCACTTCGACTAGTGCTTAACTTGCACTTATAGCAGTTACATTCCTGCACTTCGTTTTTATTTCGTTTTTCTATTTCTTATGTAAAGTAGTATTTATTGTTACACTAGGTCTCTATTGCTCGTAGCTTGACTGTTCTATCCCTTGTACGTCGCTTTGGACAAAAGTGTCTGCTAAATGACTAAATGTAATGTACACGAAACCGCTTTGACATGACTCGTTTACGAGTTGCTTTCGTGTAGATTCGGTCGATTCCGACTGCACACGTCACTACGGTTGCGTGCCCTTATAAGGAGCTGGCAGGGCGTGTATGTATGCAAATTCAGGAGCACGAGAACGCGCTTTCAATTTAAGAAAACTGTTCCGGGGGAGCACAGCGCAGAAAACTTCTGCTGCGTAGGACCGCATTTTCAAGCGTGCATGAATTTGGCGGATGTCTTTTGCTTACGTTGTTTTTCCGAAGCCCGTAAGAAACATTTCAGAAGAAACTTCAGAAAATGTTCGAGAATGAGGGCCATTGACTTGACTGTTTGATTGAGCAGAACAATGGAAGTTCAAAGGCTTTATATAGTTCATCATGTGTGCTTTATTTGTACTGTTGTTCTGTCCAATATTCTTGTCTCCACTACATGCGACCTGAGAGCGGGAAAACTATTTTCATGTAACATACATGTTCATGTGTCTTCCATGTTTGGTCATATTAGAATGCCCATGTCTGTGTGTGATTGTATGTGTGCATATGTGTGCATATGTGTGTGTGTGTGTGTGTGTGTGTGTGTGTGTGTGTGTGTGTGTGTGTGTGTGTGTGTGTGTGTGTGTGTGTGTGTGTGTGTGTACACATGGGTGTTTGAATTCATCCTGATCGCCCTTGTATTTCCTCCTGTGTTGTATGTGAAGTTTGTGTGTGAGGATCTGAGTGGGTGTTTGATCTCCATAGGGATGCCTGAGCGTAGGCCACTGCTTCCTGGCCAAACTCTCTCTCTCTCTCCTGGCCTCGGGCCAGCTTGGGCCCCCAGCCATCTCTGTTAGGCCACTAAAAAGCCTGCAGCTCTCAGTACAATCCCAGCCCCTTAAGGCCACCTCCCATTGGGCCTTTTGTCCAGCGCTCCTCCCCTCTCACCACTCAGACAGAGGTAGAATGATTCCGCTTCAATAGGATAGTGTGGGAAACCGGAACTAATATATTTGTCGCATCTCAAGTATTTTAGATGTCTGCCAGGTCACTGTTAGTGCTGCCAAACACGGGGATCCATCCCACGCTTTCACTAAGTATTTGATGGCTCCGATTCAAGAGGGTGCCCACATAGAGTTGAAATGGGCTTCATGGGAATGTGTTTTTAGTTTTTACAAATATGTCATGTGGGATATGAGTAACCGTGAAGGTTAACATTTTCTTTGAATTGTAAAATGTTTTTTTGACCTGTTCAAGATCTGAACGGTGGCTGAAAGTGGCTGAAAGTTATCCAATTTTGAATTCAGAAGTATTTTTGACATGGTGCTAATGTAGTGTGTGTGTGTGTGTGTGTGTGTGTGTGTGTGTGTATGTACATGTGTATATATATATATTTATTTATTTTACTTATGTTTTCAGACATGAAAGTCACTGTTCTGAACACTTCAACAGCCTGACTAAAAGATGTTTCTAAATCCTGAATAAACTGCCGCAGTTAACACCAGCGTTAAACTTTGACTTTTCAACCCTGAAGATCTGAATCTGTCTAAGCTTTGGCACCCTGTGTGGGGTCTATATCTAAGGTACGGCGGAGTACCAACATTGACGGTCGTGAGTCGGTGCTAAGAGGCTTATCGTAGCTGGATTTGTCGTGCTTTGTTGTTGTTGTAGGTGGGGATTTTTTTTCGTCACTGTCTCCTAAAGCTCAGTGTCATCCACCTGCTAACCGCCTACACGGTCTGACGGCGAGAGCCTTATTTAAGCTTTGGCTCTGGACCACTTCCCTGCCACCAGGAAGGAAATTGATTCTCAATGAGAGCGGCCGCCGTGAATGGCACTCCTTTCAATCATTAACTAGAGATTGAAAGAGGTGGCCTTGGTTGTTCGCACCTATGCCTGCCATTACCATGCAACAATGGACATGCACTTAGAACAATGTCTAGAAGATGTCTGTAAATGGGGCTTCATAAACTCTGCTGAAGCCACAGCAAATGACATTCCAGAATGCAGCAAAAATGAGAAGTCACACAGACAAATACTTCTTGCTTCTCGTTAACAGACCGAAACTTCCAAATGGCAACTCTAAAACAAATCTTCGATCACAACATTTATTTGTTTTGTACGCCCATCTCTGTGTTGAGTTTGGCGTCTCTCCAAAAATCAATTACACAGATGGCACACACACACACACACACACACACACACACACACACACACACACACACACACACACACACACACACACACACACACACACAGTGCCTGTGAGGACAGCCGTAGTAGAAATGTGTGCTACCATTATGCTGACTGTGCCTCATAGAAACCCCAGTATGCGTTTCCAGATTGCGTTAATAACCGTGTTTGCTGCTGACTTGCCAAAGATTGGGCAGCCACTGTACCAAAGGCCTTGCCTCTGTGTGAAACACTAATGCTGAACGCTAACTTCGCTGCGCTAACCAGCCAGATCCTGTTGGGGATCCTGGATACGGCCGGTGTATTTGCAGCCTATTTTCCATGTCCCTGCTGTCCCTAACCTTTAGCCATCTCAACCCCTCAGTGAATAATTTGCTGGAACATGTAGTGATGCTCTGCTTACTTTGGCACCGTGGCACGGGCCATAATGCTTAATGCTTAAAGGAAACCCTCTTCACTACAACTTCGCCGGAAAGCAGCTGGCCTTTTTCTGTGTTTGAACTTGCTTGCAGTCCTCTTAAAGTGTGCTAGGACCCAGAGGGCCTGTGTGTGTGCTGTCATCGCTGTGTGTCAGGTCTGTTCATAGAGTAGATCCTTCTTATCGCTGTGTGTCAGGTCTGTTCATAGAGCAGCTTCTGTCATCGCTGTGTGACAGGTCTGTTCATAGAGTAGATCCTTCTTTACTGTAAGGGTGGGTGGATCTCTTTTTCACTGAGGAGGGGTTGTAGTGTCTGTGGATGGAGACTTCAACCAGTCTCATTGTTTAGGAAACTCTGCTTTCCTGTGTCGGACATTCTTGGTTTAATGACATGTTTATGATTTTAATATTTGGTGTGTGAAATCTGTTTCAGGTGTCCCTTTCTTTTTAGTCACGGTGCTGAAGTCAATCAAATATGAATACCTGAATAGTTTGCATGATTGCATAGATGGGCCTGATTTGAGTTGTTATCCATAGTCCACCTCTTAAAAAAAGGAAATACGATTGTTTGTGTCTGCTGACTTGATTAGCCTTCTGAGTATGGTGTCATCTGTGTAGAAATGATCAGCAAATCTGCGGTCCCTTTAGGCATTTGTAAATTGGTATATATAAGTAGACTTCTATGTTCATGGTGGTTGGGTACACCGCAGACTGACATACCCTTTAAAAGAGTGTGCATTATCTGTTAGCTTTTTTCTAGATGCCCTGCATTTCTAAACTGACTTTAGACTTTAGGGGTGAGTACCATATAGATGTCCCATGTTATACATGCTTGGAATATGTAATGCCCTATCGTGATGTCATTGTTGCCAATACCAACGCACCATATGTACAGTCTGGGTTAAGTCTCCTCAGACTTGTCCAAGGTAGCTATTCAACCCGTCCCTAAGGCATAGGTATCCTGGTGCCGTTGTTATGGTGAGGAGGTCTTGAGTGGTGGGAGGGGGGAGGGGAGGGGAGGGGAGGGGGGTGGAAGCGAGAGGGGGTGGTGGGATAGGCATGGGAAAAGTAATCAGAGAGCTTGACTCTACATACTGTGATTCAGTGGTGCTACTTATAACTACTTGGTGTTCAGCCCACACACACACACACACACACACACACACACACACACACACACACACAAATGCATGCATGCACCGATGAATCACTCCACGATCCTTTTGTGTGGCAGGCATTTCATTCTAGAATCTCCTTTTTATTAGCCAGCCTGTATTTTGCAATCCCCCTGGGTGACAGTTGTGAGGAAGCTCCTTTCTAATTATCTTTTAATCCCACAGAAAAAACGATGAAGCATTTTTAACACTGCGGGGGCCTGGGATCCCGAGTTCTCTCTGAGCGGTCTTACCTTGACGTGCCGCCACGTGACCGAGTTCTGCCCTGAAAACCTGTGACATTGTGGAAAGGTTTCAGCACGTTGGAGCAACGCTCTGCTGTGTGTGATTTATACCCCCCCCCCCCCTTGCTAATGTCTCAGTGTTCTTTGTAACCGTGCAGGTACACTCCATGAAATCTACGATTAAGCATATTACATCATAATCCTCTTTTGTAATTAGTCACGTCATAATTTGTAGTCTTGGGGGGGAAAAAATGGAACTTTAAACCCGTTATGATCATTTAATGAGGCTTTGAGGAGCGCTGGTGAAGATCTCCGCAGTGTAGTGTACCAGCCTGTGTGTGTGTGTGTGTGTGTGTGTCTGCAGTGTAGTGTACCAGCCTGTGTTTTTGGTGTGTGTGTGTGTGTGTGTGTGTGTGTGTGTGTGTGTGTGTGTGTGTGTGTCTTTGCAGTGTAGTGTACCAGCCTGTGTGTGTGTGTGTGTGTGTGTGTGTCTTTGCAGTGTAGTGTACCAGCCTGTGGTTTTGGTTAGCCTTCATGCTCTTATCCCCAGCGAAACCAGAACCAAACCAGATAAACACACAAGGTACCCACTGGGCACAGCATGATAAATACACAAGGTACCCACTGGGCACAGCATGTGACTGGCTACCTCTGATGTACAGTACATCCCGTCGGTTCAGGAAAAGCACTCCATGCTAATTGGTGGTGGGGCACTGGTCCCAGTGCTGTGTACTTAGGGACGTGTGGGGTGACTGGAGGCAGGTGTGACCTTGTGTTTTTGGCTGGTGGAAGGGTGCAGATTAAGCCGCGATTAGATGTACTCTCTTCACAACTTTTATTTACGTCGACTGACACGCACATGGACCCGCACGCAATTCAGTACGATATCGCAGGTGCGACAGTGGGCCTAATTGCCTCTTTATAACGGCCCTTGCTAGTTAGTGGAACTCGGCGGAAAGGCAATTTCTATCCAGCACCTGGTGCTCAGGAAGACGACATAGCAGCTAGAATAACTAAGCTGCACTGTCAAAGACAAAGCTGCCTTAATTAAATAAAAAATTCGAAGCGCTCTAAGTCCTTCGAGGAAGTTCCTGTTAGTTTGCAGTAAATCAATTACTTGTTCTCCGTTAGCTATTTTGTATCTGCTAGCCTAAGGTGCTTAAACACATAGATGATGCAACACTGGTATTCACTGGTATCCATGACTCACAGGTACTCTGGCATTTGTCCAGGACCTAAACATTAGGCTACGTGTTATTTTCAGAGCTTGGCCTCGATTCCAAAGATAGGATCTGATCAGCCTCTATAATTTTCCCTCTCTGTCGCAAGCTCTCTTCAATCTTTACCCCAAGCAGATTGCGGTGCCTGATTCCACCAGTTCAACCTTTGCTAACCGCGTCTATCTAACATTCATGGCGCTGGCGATTGGTGCCTGAGGTGAATCTAGGTTTGGTTAAGGTACTGAAAGCCTATTTTTATAACACTTGGAAAGCTATTATGACCTTAGGATTCCTGACAGTCTTATATAAATGATTGTTAGGAAATAGTTCATGGCACAGTCTGTACCCTCGGGAAGAGTGCTTGAGTGTGTGGCACTTCTTCCAGGGAGATGGTTGATTAGGGTTTGGAGGGCATCTCTCTGATTGAATGGTGTAATTCCTTTGGACCCAGTCTCACACATTCAGAACGATGCGGATGATGCCTCTATAGTGTGTCGTTAAAGCTAAAGATGGAGTCGACCCGATGAGTCATGAGATGTTATGTGTTGTGTTTCACATGTTTCCTTGGTAACAAGTTTTATTCATTCACTGAAAACACTTCATGAGCGGGATTTGTATATCTACTCTTTTCTCTCAGTATGTCTTGAATTTAATGAGTGGATTATTGTGTGATTTGATGGCTTGTGAATATGCCTTTCCACTATATTAGTGCATAGAAATCCTTAATCCAAAAGAGAGTCACACGTAGATCGTTGAATAGTAATGAACATGATGGTGACTATTTTCACAGACGACATGTGGCATGGCAAAGGAGGCCCTAGAGAACTGTGAAGACACAGTGAGACTGACAGCTAGAGTCAAAAGACACTATATATTCACTATACTCATATTCACTACACTCATATTCACTATACTCATATTCACTATACTCATATTCACTACACGCATATTCACTATACTCATATTCACTATACTCATATTCACTATACTCATATTCACTATAATATTCACTACACTCATATTCACTATACTCATATTCACTATAATATTCACTACACTCATATTCACTATACACATATTCACTATACTCATATTCACTATACACATATTCACTATACACATATTCACTATTGCCTCTTGACTCTCTGAGGTACCAGTGAGATGGAGCTGTAGGGTTGAAGAATAACTGCAGGTCTGGTTTCTATTTGGAAAACTTTTCCATCACCCAAAGTGGATATGAATGGGAGATTCTCTGTGGCCCTTTCTTTTGAAGAAAACATTTTTATACAATATAAAGTTTTTATACAAAGCGTTTTTGGTTTATATTTACAATAGTGCTATTATTGAGACAAACATTGTGTTTCAACCTTTCAGACTGGCTGGCAGTCAAACATGCAGACTTTCAGACTGCGTAATATAAGGAGAACTCTTCCTTTTGAAAATCGTATTTCTGCTTGACAACCTCTTTCTAGTGTGTGTCTGGAATCTCTGAGGATTTATCATGACCAGTCTCCCATGTGTTCTGTTTCCTCTCAAAGGTGACTGTTTGCCGAGACCTCCATGATGAACGGGTACTCCGCCCCCGCTTACTCCACTGGCGGCTTCGCCTCCTACGCCCCCCAGCAGAAGTGAGTGTCTCTCCAGCTCGCGCCTGAGCCGCACCAAATCACTTGAACTTGTCATTCAGGAATGAGTTTGGTGCCAACCAGTGGACGGTGTTCAGTTTTAGTGTCCAAATGAGTTTTCAGTCCTCGAGTCTCACCTCTAGTCTTTCTGTGTTTTGTGAGGGATGGGGTGTGGGAACAGGAGTTCAATCCTGTAATGACTCAAGTCTGTTAAAACTCAAGGGGGTATTTTACAAGTTCATTTCTGAGCTACCTTAAAAAATGTGCCTGATTTTGATTTGGCATTCCTTACAAATGCAAACTTGCTTTAAGATTAGATTAGTAGGTTTTAAGATTTTTTCCCCTTGAGAAACTCTATGAATCAGTCATAGTTACATATTAAAGCTGGCCAACAACATAGTCTCTGACCCCAACCATGTCCTGGACAGTGGATACCAATTGTTACCATCAAACCGGACATACAGGGTTCCATGGTTTAATAAGGATAGAAAAATTGTCTGATTATCAATTATCATCATCATCATCATCATACTGGTCCCCCAGAGAGAGTGTTAATATAATCAAATGTTTTATCAACAGCATCCACATAGCCTTTTAACCCCTGCAAAGCCACTGACCGTACTCCCCTGTCTTGTGTCTCAGCAAAATTGATCCAGTTACTCAATTGTCCGTGTCCTTTTCCCAGCCTTGGGTCAGTATTCGATTTGCCTCAAACTTGATTTCAGCACAACGCTGCGTCTGAGATCTGGTCAACCAAGCGATAGTTCCTGAGGCTTTGCACTAATAATGGTGTAGCCTTGTTTCACCTCCCCCCGTGAACAAAAGCTCACTTTCTGGGCCAGATTAAAAGGCCCTTAGTTCATAGTTTGTTTCTCTAATCGGTTTTAGTCCTTTTTAGTGAAGACAGTTTATATGTTATATGTATTTCTGTATGTGTTACCTTTTCACTGCGGTATTGTTACTGCTGTTCACTGCTGTGGACCAGAGGTATTGTTGTTTGTTTGTGCCCAGTGGGTTCTGGCTCTGAATATGCCACCATATTAATTGGTTCCATCCATTATTAATCCTCACCCAGTTAGAGGAAGCTATGGAGTCAGGGCCTATCAGGTGTCCAGTCGACTCGTCAATGCCAAATGTCCAATGACGTTGTCAATGGCGAGTGACACCGGAGCCGCCGTGGTGCCAAAGAGCATTCACCTGCTCCTGCCTCTGCAGTAAGCGCAGGACAATGGCAAACAAGCGCTCTTGAATTGCACCTTATCTTTCAATCTAACTGACTCTCTTCCTTTCCTTTCCTTTCCTTTCCTTTTCTTTCTTTCTCTCTTTCTTTTTTTCTTTCTTTCTCTTTATTACTTTTTCTTTCAATGTCTTTCTTATATATACATTTTTCTTTCTAAACTTCTCTTTGTGTGTGTGTGTCTGTCTGTTTCTTTCTGTCTGTTTTGACACGTCTATCTTTCATACACCCTCCTCTCATTTCCTTCCTCCTCTGTTTCCTTTTTCCATCCTCTTGCCCCATTTCTCACAACCTCTACCCCACCCCTCCTCTCCTCTCTCCATCCCTCTCTCATTCTCTCATTCCTTCATCTCCTGCTCTACTCTATTTCTGTCTCTTTCCTCCCTCTCCTCCTCTCTATCTCTCTCTTATTCCTCCATCTCCTGCTCTCCTCTCTATTTCTGCCTCATTTTCTGCCTCATTCTCTTTGTCCTCCCTCTCCTCTTCTCCTCCTCTCCATCCCTCTCTCATTTCCTCATTCCACCAACTCCTGCTCTGCTCTCTATTTCTGTCTCATTCTCTCTGTCTTCCCTCTCTTCTTCTCCTCCTCCCTTTAACTCTCTCTCTCTCTCTCATTCTCTCGTTTCTCCCTCCAGTGGCCATGGTTCCCCCTCCCCTGAGCTGCCACAGAGGAACGCCACCAAGTCCAGTGCTAAGGCTCTTTACGGTGAGTGTCCGCACAAGCCCAAGTCCAGTGCTAAGGCTCTTTACGGTGAGTGTCCACACAAGCCCAAGTACCAGCTTACAGTCTCTTGTGCTGCCCTCCTTACACTGTCCGGCAGAAACAGAATGTAGGGCCTTTATCTACATCTATATATCTTTGTGTCCTATTTCTATAGTGTAGCTTTCCTGTCAAATCGTCCTATCAAACGAGAGATGTTTTATTATATGAATAACAAAATATATATTGCTATTATTAGTATTACTGTTGATAATGAGAACAGAACTAAAGAACTCTTCATGCTTTGGACTTTGGTGTCTGAGGGTATGTTGGTGTTGTGCTGGAGTTAGGTGTGCATCCTGCACATTGTGTCTCCCTCTCAAAGGTAGAGGTGCTCTGAATGCTCACCAGCCCACTGCAGCCGCTCACATGAGCATTCAGCATTCAGGCCACATCCATCAATTCAGCAGGGCATGAGGAGGCACAATGGGGTTTATGAATCACTATTAATCCAGAGATGTGTGTGTGTGTGTGTGTGTGTGTGTCTGTGTGTGTGTGTGTGTACACATGCCTGCCTGTTTGTCTGTGTGCATGTGTGTGTCTGTGTGTGCGTGTATGTGAGCATGTTGTGTGTGTGTGTGTCTGCGCTAGCCTGTGCGGCTGTGTTTATGTTGATGGTGAGTGTGTATGTGTGCGAGTGGGAGAATGTTGGATGTGCACTGGGCATGGTGACCATGGTGACCTGGACCCAGGTGTGGCACAGCCTTATCACTGGACCACCGCCTCCCCCCTCACTCACCCCACACTTCTCACACAGCCAGCCAATCAGCTGTCAGCCACCTCAAGCCTGTTTTGCTTATCTTCCACTGCCCATATTTGCCTCTGGGTCACACCTTGAGGAAACTGAACAAGTGGCCGCAGAAGCAGAGGGAAGCTCAAGGACTAACGGACACGCCACCATGCTCAGCTGATCGACGCCACCCCCCACTCCCTGTAGCCCACACGCTCTTCCGCTGGCTTGCTCTCTCGATCACCCACTCCGCTTCATCGACCACCACCGCCTGGTGGGCTCTTATGATTCAAGTAATATGTCACCATGGCAACGTGAGAGGTTTCTCATGTGCGCTTCATTTCCAGTGATATGGGTGCTGATGTGAAGGAGTGCTGTTGGACGCGTTCGCATTCTGAGACCGTACACTCAGTTCCTTGTCATTGTTGCCCCCCCCCCCCCCCCCCCCTTAGCGTAGACTGCAGAGGCATTTAATTTTTCCGCCACACCTCCCTATCACACTCGCATCAACCCCATGGCAAAGCTGTGGCATTGGTGGACGGCGTCGCAGTGGGTGGGACTAACCCTGCCAGTGTCCAATCGCTGCGTCCAACCTGGCCCCACTGCTGCAGTAAGGAGGAGTTGCAGGCTGCCATGATTTCATCTGTCGATTGCCTGTTGGGACCTCGGCTGTGGCTCGTTCCAGGCTCAGCGGTTGCCCTGCCTCGTGCCTGTCGGCAAAGACTGACACTGGCTGACACCTTCCAGGGGGAGCAGCTGGGGCCTGTCTGTACTGTGCTGTGTTGAGTCTGACCCTGTCACTGCTGGGCCTTCATCTCGTGTGTGTGTGTGTGTGTGTGTGTGTCTGTGTGTCTGTGTGTCTGTGTGTCTGTGTGTCTGTGTGTCTGTGTGTGTGTGTGACACAGTACAATACAGCGCTATAGAACGGAAGGGAGCAGTTGTTCTCTTTCTCTCGCTGCCGCCCCTCTGTGATTCTAAGGACAGATGGAGAAGTTCCTGTACACAGTTTCTTAATTGTCCTGTCAAACTGTCTGTATTACTTCATTATTTACCTTGAAGAGAGGTACCATGGGATTACAGGTTAGAGACGAGATGAAAACAATCCTGTTGTCTCGTTCTGGCATATCTTCAGTGATATGTGTTGTCTCTAGCAGTAATAGTAACAGTAACAAACAAACTATTCAACAGGCCGGATAATGTATGTAGATGCACCTTAAAAGGCTGCCGAGCTTCCTGTCGGATTTCAAGGCAGCTGAACCGTGCATTGATCTCTCCCACTCACAATTCAGCCTGGATTATTTTCATAATCACACAACCAGAGAACCTCATATTCCGTTCAGTTAATGATTGACTGACTGTTGAGTCTGATGGGAATGTTTTAAGTCCTGGAGGGCATGGCATAATACTTTCAAGTGTAATGGCCAAATGTGCCGGAGATTAACTGTAGTTTATCACTTAGTCATATCATTAAGTCATATCATTAAGTCGTATCATAGCATTAGTCATTTCAAACATTACTTGTCAGCTTCCTAGATATGTTATCAAGCTTTTGAATAAGGCTATGAAGGTTATGAAGAGTACTGTAGAGCGCTCATTATCAAAACTTTCTGAACAGATCTTTCTTCGAGTGGATCCCTTTCCCTCATGACCTCTCAGTCATCCATGTTTCCAGTTAGTTTCTCTTTGTTATTCTCTCCATTCACCACCCCCTTCTCTCCCCTGCATCACACAAGAAGGGACAGATGGACAATACTTTTTCCGCACATCTGCCAAACACAAAAAGAAAGGTAGCTATAGCAACGGAGCTTGATTTCAGGACTGGGGTGTTGTGCTACTGTCCCTCTGCAAAACCAGAACAAGTCTAGACGGTGTCTACCATAGACATATATAGGTCTATGTCTATATTTCTCTATATATGTCTATGGTGTCTACTCCATTTTCCTGTCAAAGGGCCCAATAATAATGGCCTATAGGCCTATGAGTTGCTCAAGGTCAGAGTCAGTGAGTCTAACCGAGTGAGTTATGGTTCCAATTTATCCTCCTGCCTGCAGTTGTTTTATTGCCCATTCCTATTCTGCAGGTGGACAATAAAATGAGATGATCGAATTTTATTGCAATAAATTAATCTAAGTTTGTTATGTTACAGGACCTCTCTTGTTTTTGGTTTTGCAGAGTTGCAGAGTTCTCTTACTGTATAGCCCACCCACCAACCTCCTTTTCCAGAGTGGCTTTGAGTGCGAGTGTGTGCTTTACAATCTACACCACTATGGCCTCAGAATTGCACTTCCAAAAAGCTTTGTTGTGCAACGACCATCATTAAACGAGTCTGTCTATCATTTTGAGTGCATCGGGTTTCTTTGTTACGATGGTCCGAAGACTAAGATGCTTTCGGGAAACACGAGCCTGGGGCTTTTAAAAGGCTGCAACACAAATTCTCTTTTTTTTATTCTGAAGGCTAAAAGCTACTAAAACCTGTGCAAGCCTTTACCTGGGTGCTCTTTTTGGGTGGGAAAGTGTGAAACCTCATGACCTCTGGATTTCTGTTATAGGTAAAAACCTTCACGTGCAGAAACATCAATCATCGTCCTCTGATAGTGTTTTGTTAGCAGTTTATAGCATAGCATGGTTTGCTCTCTGAGTGTTACTGGTTTACAGTTTATAGCATAGCATGGTTTGCCCTGTGAGTGTTACTGGTTTACAGTTTATAGCATAGCATGGTTTGCCCTGTGAGTGTTACTGGTTTACAGTTTATAGCATAGCATGGTTTGCTCTCTGAGTGTGACTGGTTTGAACTCTCCTTGCCCTTGGTTTGAATATTCTCAATGCTGTATAACTAACTAATGTCACGTTGACCTGGGTTTGTCAAAATGATGAAGGTTATAGAAGGAATTCCTCTGCGTGGCTTAGTAAAAACAAACCCTTTTGCATGACTGTTCTGTTTCTGTCTTTTTAGAACAAAGGAAGAACTACACAAAAACCAGTATTAACAGCATGACGGACACATCCCAGTACCACGTGGAGGTGAGTACCACACCAACAGGGCTCACTACGATCCAGGTGAATCTATTCCAACTAAACAACACCCTGAGTATTTTAGGACCACAGCAAACTACATTCCTGTTTGCTATCCCTAGTCTGTTTTTGTGGTTTTGACATCACTCTTCTCCTTGGCTGACCTAACACACACGTCAAAACATTTCTGTATTTGCCCCCTCTAATGAAAACTCTGTTTGAAAACACATCTCCGCATGGCTTCATTTGTGTTCATGGTTGTCTTTTGTTGTAGTTTGGGAAGTTACGGTTGGCACGGGGCAATAGCATTAGTTATGGCCTTAAAATAGAGAGCGCTGTTTTGTACATCGGGTGAAGTTTCCCCTTTGGTCTTTCAGCAGTCGGGTAATGTTTAACTTTTGGACTTCCCCAAAACGACCAGGTTGTGGGCTTTCCACTTCAATATCATATAACAGCACCCTTGTTCTATTGTAGTTTCTCTGCTTAAAAGAGTATGGCAAATTCGTGGCAAATACGAGTGTAAAAGTGAAGTGTAGTATTGATGAGTTGTAGTATTGATGAGTAATTCTTTGCAGTTAAGATAAGGTGTATGTAAGCAAAATGAGTATGTAACCAGATGAGTATAAATGTTCCGTCTAGAAGAAGTGTTCTACTTAATGGTATGATGAAAATGTTACACTGTTCATCTTAAAGTGATCACCTGATTTAGCTTTATTAGAAGAAAATATCTGGTCATATCCGGCTGTCTTCGTAACTTTCCCAAATGACCTGAAGTACATCCTCTGCCGCAGCACCTGACCACGTTTGTGATGGATCGGAAAGAGGCCATGATCACCATCGAGGATGGGATCCGGAAGCTGCGTCTCTTGGACGCCAAAGGGAAGGTCTGGACCCAGGACATGGTCCTCCAGGTGGACGAGAAGGCGGTCAGCCTCATCGACGCAGACACCAAGGTGAACCACTGCTCCCCCCAGGGTTAGCTGCTAAGCTGCTAGGGAAAGATCCTTTGGCTAATTATTAGATATCTATGAATTAATGGCATTCAGAAGCCTGTCAGTCGCTTGAATCTGTCTTGTGTTTAGACTTCCATTAAAAATGGGTACAGATCTCACTCTCATTCTAACTCACTGACTCTGGAGTTGGAATTGAAATCAGTGAAGTACTATCAAAGTTGTGCCAAGACTCATTATTGGTGGGTTGAGAAGTAGACCTATGTTTGAACAGAGGCAGACTTTCATGGCGTATAAAATTCTTCATTTTCTCCCCACATTTTGTACAAGTCACTCTTCACCTTTGCTAATGCCGTGTCACATCTTGACCCGCTCATCTCGTCTCATCAGCTCTCGTCTGTATTTGCTGAGCACCCTCAGTGTTCCCAGCGTCCCCCTCTCAGCTGACTGACTTGGCACTGCCACTCTCTCCCCCCCCTCCCCACCTTTGTCATGTCCCACACAATGTGTCTAATGTTTAACATGCCCCCTCCCCCCCAACCATGTCCCATTTGCCGTGTCTAATGTTTAACAACCCCCCCCCCCCCCCCCCCCCCCTCTTCAGAATGAGCTGGAGAACTTCCCCATCAGCACCCTCCAGCACTGCCAGGCGGTGATGAACGCCTGCAGCTATGACTCCATCCTGGCCCTGGTGTGCAAGGAGTCGGGGCAGGGCAAGCCTGACCTGCACTTCTTCCAGTGCGACGACATCAAGGTGAGGCTGGGCTGAGTCCGAGGCTTGGAACACGGGGAGGGGAGGGGGAGGGGGAGGGGGAGGAGGAGGGGGAGGGGGAGGAGGAGGAGGAGGGGGGAATGAAATGGCTGCTGGAGGATTTGTTGTTCTACCACTTAGCATCCCCTATGGGAGGAGAGGATTATTGCAATGTAGACCTGGAGATTTGGCATTAAAGGTCCCCTCTCCTGTCTGACACTGACATCCTTCACAACTGAAACATTGCATTCCACATCCTTTTGTTTGAATTAATATTTTTCCTTGATTGGCTGTGTCCATGATTGGCTATGTCCTTGCTTTGAAGCTCACTGGCCAATGACCAAATGGCCGAATGTAAAACTGTACATGTAGCACGGAGGACTGAGGATGTAAAAAGGGATATATTTATTGCTCACTATTGTGATGGTTGTAATGATTTATTATGGTCATAAGCTTCCGAGCACCTCAGCGTTACTGTATTTACAGTTGAGGAAGTGTGAAGTTGTTTCGCAAACAAAAGAGCTTGAAGCACGTGGCTGTGTTTTTATGACATGTGGAAGATGCTAATCACTGAGCTTTATAAGCCTCTCACACACTTCCTCTGGCTGTGAACCGCCATCATATAGTGCATATTAATCATGCCATTACATTCCTGGCTGAGCTATTTATGATTATGAGTGGCTGAAGTGAAGGGCACAACAGGGTAGAGTCACTGCTTGGCATCCTCCTGGCATAACGGAGGCTTTTATAGGGCTGACCCACTGGGCGCTGTTGAGCTGGAAGTCATGTTATCGTGTGAGGAAGAGAGAAGTGCTGGCAATGACCCATGTTATTATTGCTTCCCCCTTCCAGGCTAATTTAATCCATGCTGATATTGACAGTGCCATCAGTGACTTCAAGGGTGGGAAGGTGAAGAAGAGGCCGGAAGCTTTAAGGTAAAAACACACCTGCTTTGTCTTTGGATATGAAAGTCAAACTGTATACTTGTTATATATTTGGATAAAAACGTATGCTAAATCAGTAAATGTAAGTGTAATGCAAATGTTATACACAACGGTTTAGTCTCAGTTTCCCAGAATCCTTTTGTGATGAGCAGCTTCTCTGTACACATGACTGAATGCCCTCTGCGTGAGCTCTTCCTCATTTGTACATTAGACCTGTATAAAGTGTTTAAAGGAGGAAGCTGGTGTCGCTTCAATTGTTTCCTGTCTTTAGTTATATATACAGTATAGTTATTCTTTATAGTTATATATATATATAGTTATTCTTCCACCAGTGAACGCTTCATGTTTCTTCCTCCCTGTTGTCCAGGATGATCCTGAAGAGTGACGGGGGCATCCCACCACCCCCCGCGGCCCCGGCCCCCGAGCCCCCGGCAGCAGACGCTCAGGTGGACGTGAAGAGCAGGGCGGCCGCCTGGTCAGCCTGGGCCAGTGAGCACCAGGAGTGTAAGTCTCCGCACGAGCACGAGCGCAGTGAGCACCAGGAGTGTAAGTCTCCGCACGAGCACAGTGAGCACCAGGAGTGTAAGTCTCCGCACTAGCACGAGCGCAGACTCAGTGGGCTGACCTGTGTGTAGTGTCACTGAATAACACCACTGTCTACGTCGAGCACGAGTGCAGACTCAGTGGGCTGACCTGAGCGCATTTACAGGAGAAGTGTGTGTGTGTGTGTGTGTGTGTGTCACTGAATAACTCAAATACAAATATATAACAATCCACCGGGCGTAGACTCAGTGGGCTGACCTGAAAGCACCTAAAGGAGAAGTGTGTGTGTGTGTGTGTGTGTGTGTGTGTGTGTGTGTGTGTGTGTGTGTGGTGTCACTGAATAACTGAAATCCATCCAAATCTACAACAATGACATGGGTGTGAAGGCGTGATAAAAGCAGGGTTTCAGTGCAGTGGTTCTGTGGAACGGTCTTTGCATTTGTTTAGATTAATCCTGAACCGATTCCAGATGTGAACAGATGCTAAATGAATACAGTCCTCTCCAGAATTGGCACCCTTATTCAATATGAGTGAAAACGGCTGATGAAAATTCTCCTAACTGTTTATCAAATGTTGTCTTTACACAGCAAATAATAAGTCACAGTTGTTCACAAAATACATTCTATTCCAAAATACCCCCTTTTGCCAACAAACACCACTGTCTTGTCTCGTACTGCCTCATAAGACTTGAGAACACAGACAAAGGGATTTTCGACTATTCCTGAACATCTTTTCATATGTATAACTGAAACAAAATGCCTTATTGCAGTGGAAGGCTCTTGAGTCTTTCCCATGGTGAGGGATGACTAAGGGATTTGTGCCCTGTCTCGCCTCATTGTTATACCAGGAAATCAGGAACAGGAAATCATGGATCACTGACTGTTTGAAATGTACACATAGGGCAACTTCAAATGAGTTCAATATGCGTGGGATCTTTCTTAATTTACATTTCCGTAATTCAAATTTCTTGGGGTGCCAATAATTGTGATGTGATTTTGATTTTAAAAATTGTTTGTCCACTAATGGTTGTTTTATTCATTATAATAAAATAAGATTTACTATTATTATAATAAGATAAGATTATCTTATTTTTAATGTAATAGTAGGACTAATAACTGAAAAGTCTTATAAAAAATGACTATCAATCATCTTAAGTAAGGATGCCAATAATTCATTCTGGAGGGGACTGTACATGAAACAATCAAACAAGACTTGGAGTGCTGATGCTTTTAGAGCTAAGACAGTGTCTTTTGTAAGTAGGGAAAATAAATACTACCTAGAAAAATAAAGCCTGATTTAACCCCATGTAGACCTTAGCAAAAGTACTTTTTTCGTATACAAAGTTTCCACGTTTTTGCAGTGAATTTTTGCCAGGCTTTCTTCCAAGTGAGAAATGACTTGCAGGTGCAAAGACAAAAGGTGTCTTCAAAGCAAATCCGCACCATTGTGTACCCCTTCAGAGTTGAGAGCTGTAATTTCACTGTTAAGAGCCACTCAGACATACCTGAGATACTCTCACAAAACCTGTCTGAATTTCCCCCACTTTCTCTGCTCCTTCCTGCTCGGTAAGAGGCAGTCTGATAATTATGACTTCCATTACTGCTAGCCATTGTGAGCATTGGAGAAATAAAAAAATAAAAAAATAAATAAACGCATCAGCATTATGTACACTGCTGTCCACACAGAT
>NC_045167.1:23676974-23694474 GCF_900700415.2 Clupea harengus
CAATACCACACGATCCCTTATGGTTTGTACTGTTACTGTCGTTGTTTATGACAAACCTGTGTTTTATTGAATACACAAATCTTTTAGAAGCAGACAAGTCTTCTGAGTTGATATGCTGAAGTATTTTTTTCAATTTCATTTGACTATTCATATACAGGAGTGTAGTCATGCACATGAGTGCAGATTCTGATCTCAGAAAGATCCGTTTTTAAGTGCTTTACACAAAACACTCCATAGAGGGCGCCATTTAGTAATCTGAAAGAAGTAGGGGAGTATTCACTCCTCTCTCCATGAGTGTGTTCAGTACATTATGTACTACATTTAAAATCACTGTCATGTTCTCAGATAATCATATACTGCACTTCAGTGTTATCTGTGAAAGAGGCGTGAGAGTGCCGTGGTTCACTTCAGGTGTGCCCCTTGTGTCTGCGTCTCAGGTGATGGACGACAGGAAGCAGTGGTGGAAAGTGCGGAATGGTGCAGGGCTCTCTGGGTACGTGCCAAACAATATCCTGGAGATCTCCAGGGCGGTGGACGTGACGGGCAGAGGAGAGCCCATCTATAGCCACACCATCCAGGTGAGCGCCGCTGCCACACTCCCTCAGGCTCTCCTGGACAGTGGTGTTCGAGTAGCGCCGAAATGGTTAAAAGCGCATGTCATGTCAAGGGGTTAAATAGACATTTTGTCATATGGCTAAAAGCCATAAGATTATCAATTTGGCAACTTTAGAATCTCATAGTTCTCAAGTTCGTAGGTCAGGGGTGTTGACTTTCAAGAGTCATGCAGCAAAAAACCTGAGAATAGAATGTCAATCTATTGTAAGAGTCTGTCAGGTGTATAACATTTTACAGATAAATGGGATATAAGACCTTATAGCAGTAGAAAACAGATCTTTGGAGATATGTCAAGTAAGCATTAAGGTTTAGTTGTAGATGCAACTTTATAGCATGAGTCCAGTGTTCCTGGTAAAGTTCACACATCATGCAGTATCATTTGTGTAATCATCTTTCCTTATTCATTGTTTGTTTGTTATATCCATACATTTTTCCATATACATTTAAAACCGTTCATGAAGATTAAATTTTTTTTACTTTATTTCTGCAATCGCTGCCATTCTGATGGCACAGTAGAGATTTCAGTAGAGATTTCAGTAGAGCTGCCAGGGTGGACGTGTGTTTGTGTTTCATTTCACTTCATCCTGACTCCGCCATTGGCGTTAAAGAAAATCATTTTCCTTCTCCATTTTCCATTCCACCTCCTCTTTCATGTGTAAAGCTAATGATGCCAAAGAAGGAGTTTGAGTTGTTCAAGGTAGGGCTTTTGCTGTGTGCGTGTGCGTGTGTGTGTGTGTGTGTGTGTGTGAGTGTGTGTGTGTGTGTGTGTGTGTGCTGAGGTGTGCATTCTCTCCCCCGTGTTAGAAATGTAAAACTTTCTCTCCGTTTGCGCTCCTGTTTTTCCTGGCTTTTCTGTTGGATCTCGGATGTCAAATTTAGTCATTTGTTTTGAATTTGAAAACCGTCAGATTTCCTCAGTGTAGAGAATGAGAAGAGAATGTAGCTTCTAGCAGGTTTAGACATAGGCAATGATTTGCCCTTGTCTGAAAATGACTTGGAAAGACAAAGCACTTAGAACATTGTTTGGATCAACCTCCCATCTTGTAGTTATGACATTAGCCATTCATTTAGCAATAAATGAATGGAGAGCTAGGATGGTAGACGTGTTTTGCATTTGTCTGTGTGTGAGTCCTGGCTTTACCCAGAGTGCATTGCGGTGAGCCACTGGTCATCTTCACTTGATTTGTGTTTTGATTTTCATCTGGTTTTTCCTCCCTGCAAGCAATTACTGGGCGAGTTAAATGAGGTAATTTGAACATGGTTGTTAATTTTACATGGGTGTGTGCTGAGGGCATTTCCTCAACAGCCTAGCTTTGTCTCTGCCTTAGAAATGTTTATTTAGTTGTATTCATGAACAAGAACAGAAATGGATTTAGCCCTGGGTAAAATCTCTAATTAAGACTGTTTCCTATGTTTAGTAAAAGGTGTTGACTGCATAGTTGGTGTTGCACTAGTAATAACTTAACCACTGCACAGAATGTTTAGCAGAAGATATCAGGCCATGCTATGTTCCAACAGAAACAGAGGACCGACTACGTCCCCAAACCGGCTGTGACCCCCGTGCCCCCAGCCCCGGCGCCCCCTCCTCCTGCCCCGGCGCCCATGCGGCTACCCACCCCGCCTCTGCCCCCCGCCGCGCCCCCTCCCAACTGCGAGCCCCCGAGGCTTCCGCCTACCAACCTGAGCCGGCAGGAGAGCACCAACTCCAGCGAGAACGGCAGCGTCACCATGAGGGAGCAGCAGAAGGAGCGACCCCCGTTCAACAACCGTGAGCAGACACAGACACACAGACACACAGACACACAGACACACAGACACACAGACACACAGACACACAGACTGTAGCTTGTTATAGTGAATGTGTGATTGGTCCTTGAGCAGGGCGGAAGTCTAATATGGAGGACGTTCAGGACGAGCTGATGCACCGGCTGACGTTGGGCCGCAGCGCTCAGAAGAAGTTCCAGGTGCCCCCCCGCAGCACCAGCCTGCCCGCCGTCAACATCAGCTACGACTCCACGCCCGAGCACGTCAAATCATGGCTGGAGGCCAAGGGCTTCAGCACAGTGTGAGTGGGGTGGAGGGGGCTCACACACACACACACACACACACACACACACACGTTTCTATTATACATGTATAGACACATATACACACACACACACCCGCATGCACACACTTGCACACCGGCATGCACACGTACACACAAATACCGAACTCTCATGCACACACACTGACTCAGTGTTGCACTTGTACACGTACGTACGTACATACATACATCTTCAATCATGCATGTTACTCAACACTCATTCACACACACACACACACTCAGTGATGTTCTTACATGTGTGCACACTCTACTTGTGAGGTCAGAGCTTGATTGTAGGTCAGAGACCTTGATGTGAAAATCAAGGGAACACAAACATTCACACACTGACTCACCCACTCGTGCACATATGACCCTGTAAAGCTTCACGCTCTTCCACGTGTCGTGGCATGCCCCCATCCTACCACTCAGCATGCAATCATGCAGCCACCTACACGGGCGTATGCACGTATGCACAGATGCGTTGATGCATGCACACGGAATACATATGATATGAGGCATGAGTCATGAAGCACATGCAGATTGCACTGATGTGTGCCGTCACTGTAAGAACGAACCAACACATCCAGATTATGGGCCCTAATCTGAGCCAAACACCCCGCGGATTCTTACGTGCAACAAAAAAGGGCATCGCGTGAGGCTATTTTCATTACCAGGGCACATTCGTTAGGTGATTTCATAACGTGTGCGCAGACCTAAGCACCTTCCAGGGTGGAAATTGCATGGCAATGATTCTCAGGAAGACACTTTTTATCTAATCTCTACACAGTTTGACAGCATAACTTTGTCCACTCATTTCCTAAATTGACCGATCATTTAACTCACCAACATATGTTACCAAATGGCTACGTAGGCTATGCAACTACGCTCAACACCACGGTGAATAAAATAATCCAGTAGCCTACCATTCATTGGGGCCTTAATGCACAACAAAAGTGAGACAGAAAAGTAGAAGTATTTAATATTTTACAACATAGTACCCACTCAGTTTAGGCCCAGTTACCAGTCTAATATAGCCTACCTTAACTCAGTATAGTGGCAATGAAGATAGGCCTAAAGTGATAAGGAGTGCAATTTCTCGGTCTAAAAATGGGATAATTCTGTAAGATATTTATATCGTTTTCACTTTTCATAAACTATGTGTTGACGTTTCACAGCGGGTCTGTCCGAGTTCAGTAATGTTGTTTGAATTAGAGGAACCAACCAACATCAAGCTGTTTTTATGTGAAATACAACTGGGAGTCGATGTAACCGTGATGGTGTCATGCAGAAATCCCCATCATCATATAGGTAGCCAGTAGTAATAATTACTCAATGTCTACATGATGTAGAAGGCCAGAAACACAGATGACTGTGTCCGATGCTCAGTATACATTTCCTGTAAGTCATGTCCTAGCGGTATCCAGTTCGTGGCGCCCCATTAATGTAATGACTTTTCTCTTCCCCTCAGCACCATCAATAGCCTGGGTGTGCTGACCGGAGCCCAGCTGTTCTCCCTCAACAAGGAGGAGCTGAGGACTGTGTGTCCCGACGACGGAGCACGCGTCTTCAGCCAGGTCACTGTCCAGAAGGCCGCTCTGGAGGTGGGATAGCACTCGCTCTGTACACGTCCCTTTCTCCGTGCAAACTGTGCTCTTAGTAAACTGGGGTAGTGTTTACAGTTACAGTCTATGTGTCGTTTGGAAAATATTAGAAATTTGGCCCATCCACTGATTCCCGATATGGTATGTTTAGAGACTGATGTTTTGAGTTTAGAAGCACAGCTCGATGTTCTGATAGCATGGCAACATCACACAAACAGAATTGGAACATAATAGAATAGGTTCAGCGTTCAGGACAGACTTTTTAGACTCGCCGGTAACGTTTGTTCTCATCATTCTACTCAAAGTGTGTCATTTAGTCCCGTTTAGAAAAGAGGTTCCTGAACTCCTCGAATGTAATGGTAGCTATAATGCCCTCTACACCCACTATCCCTGATGTCCCTCTGTGGGGTTGAGACCAGTGCACTGACCCAATGCACTGGGATTTACTGGGATTTACTGGAGGTTCTGTCAGCCAACTCTGGCAGGGTTGCCTTCTGGTTTCTTTGGTCTTTCTACCCTGCAGGTGTTCTTCTGACCTCCCCCTCATTGATCTTCTGATTGGGCTCATGAGCTCGTGAAGGTATTGTGTTTGTAGACGGGTATCTCTGATCTGTTGGCCAGGTGTCATTTGAATGCAGGGTGTTTTCAGTTTAACCGCATGTGTTAACTAATTCTCATTAACAGCCTCACCTAATGCAGGAGGCTTGTGCTGCTTGCCATCATATTTTTCATAATACAGGCTTTGCACAAAAAAAACACTCAAACTTTTATTAGTTATAACAGTATTCTTGTTTTAATTTTTTTTGGTAATGTTATATTAAGTCACTCAGCAAGAGTTAAAGCTCTCTGTTGTAGTGCTTCTGGCCAACAGATTGAGGAGGTTTCATATCAGTTTTAGACACAGAGATATTAGAGATGCTGTTGATATCTTTGTCTTAACCAAGGCTTAATGTCAGTGTCCCCATTGTCCCTTTGTCTATGTCTGGTTAGGTCCTTCCTTCTTTTCCATAGAAATTCCTAGATGTGTAAAGCTCAGTCAGTAGTGTAACCCAAGGGTGTATTCCCAGTAGGAACCTATGGAGCTATCCTGTGCCCTTATCCATTGGTAGAGAAGAACGAGGCTTGTTGAGTTTAGCCATGGTTGCACCATAGTTGTACCAAGGTTGTACTGCTGCATTAGGCTAGCTAGCAGTTTAGTGTAACAGGCTAAAAGCTGATCAGCTTCAACTTGATGTGACATCCATGAGGACATCATCTTCCTTAGAAAACGATCACACAGCCCTTCTTGTGATGAGGAGTTTCTCCGTCTGCTGGAAAACTGGAAGACAATGTTGTTGACTTTAAAAGTGGTTGCCCTCAAACGACCATTCCTCACACACGGTGAAAAGATTTTGACTTCCTGGTTACCAGACAGATCTAAGTACTGATGTAGTAGAGGAGCCCAAGCTGAACATTTCCAATGCAGTCTTTTCAATAATTACATAAAAGTAGACATCGTTTATACCTGCATATATATCCTCTCTCAGTCAGACTTGGATAAATGTGACTAATGTGTAGTTTGTGATGGCCATGGATGTGCCTGTGACTGTGGAAGACCCATTACTCCACAGACTCAAGGCTATTTCATGCCCAGCACAGCCCACATATAGTATCTGGATAAGGGGCTCACCGTATACGAGCTGGGAGGACCAGTGTATTCATAAGGCCCCCGCCAACACAATAACAGCATCTGTGTGCGTTTCACTTACCCATCTGTTGAATGTCTCTGACTCTCCTTGCCCAGATATTGGGATCGCCCTGCTTCACTAGATGACAGACGAGACGCCTCAAGCTTTCAGTGTTAGCTTTATGACACAACCATGTTGACCTGTTTGAGGTGTTCAATGGCAAATGTCCTCCTCACTGATCAGATTCATTAACCAAGGGGAGGCACATTGCTAAGTCCGAAGGTCAAGTAGAGGTACAGTTATGACCTTAGCGTCGAGGGGTCATTTATAAAGATTGATGATGAAGGAGGACGTATCCCATGGAATGCCGTGTGCTCCTGCAAAGTCCTGTGCACTTACTTGTCTTTCCCTCTCCCTCTCTCCCCTCTTTTTCTCTCTCCCTCTCGCCTCTTTCTCTCTCTCTCTGTCCTCCTCAAACCTCTATACCTCTCTTTACCTGGTCTAAACCCCTTAACCCCCCTAAACACCCATCTTTACATCCACCCCCCATCCTCCTATTATTTCTCGGTATCTATCGGTCTGCCTGTTTATCTATCTATCTATCTATCTATCTATCTATCTCTATTCTGTTGGTCTCCTCTCTTTTTCTCTCCTCTCTCTCTCTCTCTCTGATAGAAGAGCTCTGGCTCTGAGCTTCAGGAGATCATGAGGAGGAGGCAGGAGAAGCTGACGGCGGTGGCCAGTGACTCTGGGGTGGAATCTTTCGACGAGAGCAGCAGCCACTGAGCTTCCTTCTTGCCCGACCAAAAAGAGAAAGAAAAAAAACATTCACCTTGTTGCATTGTCGTTTTCCAGGATGCCACAGAGCACGCCCAGTTCGCCGCAATCATGCGCAGACGCCAGGAACTGATGGATCCGGAACTTTCCAGAACAGCCGAATCCGATACCGAGTGATCAGTGAGGGAAGGAAGGGGAGCGTGGTATTTTTGGGAAATGTAGTTTTGACTAAAGGACATTTTAAGGTTGGCATTATCAGTCTATCAGAAATCACAATCAGGACAATTATATGGTAGGGAGGTAGGCCTGTTGACAAGAGTAGCATATTTTTACACAACATTTTCTTAAAGAAAGTTCTTTTTGGGCTTAGAATCTCTCTTAACATTGGCTAGTCCACAAAAGATGTGTTGTAGTGATATACACTCATGTACAAGCCAGGTCAATTCATTTCAGATGCATTGGAGGACTGACTTAATCCCACAATCCCCTGTTGGTATCTTCTTCTGTCATCCTGCTCTTTGAGGGATGTGCATTCAGCCTTATGGCACACGACATACCGGGAAATGGGGGAAATGTTTGAATTGAGGTGTTGAAAAGATTTGTGAATAATTGATTCTGAGAGATTATAATTCTATACATTTTTTTTTGTTTTGTTTGCTGGCAAAGAGAGAACATGATATTTATATACATGATCATTTTGTACTTAATTGTAATGCCAAAAGAGTCTTTATATAACAATGTAGTGGATCAATCCACCGAAGGACAGCAGTTAAGTTTCTCCTCATTTTGTCATTACACGTGATCGCTTGGGCTAAGTTTCATTTGAATACATTTCAGGTATATTTGATTGTAGATCTGTCTTTATTATTAATACGGAAGTGCACTTGGTACTTCTCTTTAGACAAATAAGATAGGCAGGTGTTATAAACTAGGTTTTGTGTTTTTTTTTTTTTTTGAGAGAGAGAGGACATTTTGCACATTAGTAATTTCACTGCGCTTATCCCAAGACTGCATGACTAACTGTACAATCTACCTGAGAGAACGTTCAAGTCTAATTCATGCTGCAGATGACATTCTTCCCTCTTTCAACTAACAGTCTTTTTTTGTACATATGCGGCCAAACCTAATCGTTAGCGTCACTTTGTCTTCCATAACCTCACTCACTGAAAACCTGCACGAATGACACATTTCTCTTTTTCTTAATGAATAGACGCCATTAAAGAATTAGCACACTAGACACTGCCCATACGATCACTTAAATACTGCTGTAGTCAATCACGTTTTTTTTCTGAAATAGCATTTAGGCTTTTGAAGCAAGGCATGCTGGGAAATTGCATGTCCTAAAGTTGGAAGGATTGACGTGTGTTAAAAGCCTGTGTGTGTGTGTGGGTGTTTGTGTGTGTGTATGTGGGTGTTTGTGGGTGTATGTGTGTGTGAATGAACTGGTCAGGTTTGCCGCTGAATGGTTGCATAGTTTGAGGTTGGCGAAAAGTGAGGGAAAAAGTATTATGACTGGACTTGGCATTGTGTCTGCATAATCAGCAGCCTGGACCAGGAGTAAATCTGAATGGGAACTGAAGGAAAATCCCACTTTTGGGCTTATTTGCTAAGACTGTTCCATGATCAGTGTAGTGCTTTCCAACTAAAGGGAGTGTTGGCAGAGAGCTGCTCAGGATGGCTTTGCTGAAAGAATGGCATATTGTAATGGTTTGGTGTGAGTGACCGTGTACAGCTGGTTTAGCCCTGGCAGTTAGAAATGTGACCACAAGATGGAACGGGTTGTATTTAAGTAAATATGTACAAATGCCTGCACATAAATGTATAGTGCTCAACGTAGTACTTTTGTGGCTTAAGCTTCATTTTCATTTGAGTTTTTTTTTTTTTTTTTTCATACAGAAAAGAAATGTGTTCAGCTTTTGTTCTCTGGACTGTAAAAGCGTGGGCCTCACTAGTTGACAAAATAAAAAAATGTTAATTTTGTTCTTCTGTTTGAATGAAACATACTATCATCCACCTCAACATATAAGTACAAGTAGCACATCATCACATCAAGTTGTATATTAATAATATAAAGTACACATGCTTTGTTACTGTGAAGGACCCAACTTTTCAGGCCAGGCTGTGTTGTATCTAAATGTATGTGACTCTTAAGTACAAAATGCTAGGACAAAGAATGGACTACTTTATTTTATATAATTCTTTTGTCTTTGAGTTATACATAAATAAGAAATTACGAAATTGTCTATTGATGGATTACCTGGTTCGTCTTCGAAAAACAAATGTGCACTTGCTAAATGTTCCATGTGAAACAAGGTGATGCGAGTGTGTTGTGCGTGTGTGTGAGTGAGTGCGCTAGGTCGGGGCTAGCTTAGGACGATCTTAATCTTCTCACTGTACATGAATAGTTTTCATGGTGCCTTTTTCACATGATGGCTAATTCCGCAATAAACAGTATTGTAAAAATAGCTCCACCATGAGAGAACCCTGTCTTTTTTGTTTCTTTTCTTCTCATCCCCTTCCTATCTATCCCTTAAGTGCACCAACCGAGTACATGAACTTGAGCAATACACTTTCAATCTCGTAAGAATAGATATTGAAACCTTTTATTTTTTCCACACGCATACACATCCACCTACGTTCATACATACATACATATCCCCATACATACTGACATACACACATACATTAAAACTCTGTGATCAGGATCCCACATTTGGGACGTCCACTCTAGTATAAGTGACACAAATGCACTAAAATGGCACCAATGACAGACAAGTTGAACTGGACGCAGACAAAGCTAAAAAGAGAATCGAAACATGGAAACACTAGTCTTCAGTTTGTTTTTTTGTTTTTTTTTCAAGCAACTCCACAAAGTGTTCAGTCAGCCTCACCACCGATGCCTGTTCGCCTTCGGTCAGACATGTTACATAGGAACTGCGTCAAGTGGTTATTACAAAAATAAGCACTTTTGATACAGCGGAACAGTGCAACACACACATACACACAAGTAGACAATTACGAAAATAGGGTACAGAATAACGTTTGGGGTAACGTCCTGGGGTTTCTGTCTCTACGAGCATTACTTAGCAATTGCCGGTAGAAACTAGGGATTTTTTTTTATTTTTTTACGATAGCTAGTATTTACAGTTGATTTTGGTACCTGGTGTCTAAGTACAGCTCAAGAAGAGAAGGACTTTGCTATGGACTGCAGAATCCAGGCTACTTGCATGATGAAGGGTTCTGCCGTGATCTTTTAAGAGCTCAACGGCATGGCGAGCTTCTGGAAACGAATGGCAAACCCACCGATGTTCATCGGTGTATTTACCAACTGACATCTGAAACCATGAAGTCTACTTTGTTTCTGGTAATGATATGTGCAAATCCCACGGCTGCAAAAGTCTCATGTTTAGACAGCAAAATCATAACCATAGATATGCTCAATTTTGACTTGACTAGAATATCCTATGGACTTGAATGGAAATCCCTAGTGTCAAGGAATGAAATGTCATATGTGCATGATGATTCCCATTTAAGGTGAGGGGTTTTTTTTCTCTTTTTTTTTGCTACCTGGCACTGTATCTTAATACAGATGCATGATCTGAATAACCTAACAGCACAATGCGTAATGGATCAACATGATTATTTGAAAAAAAAAAAAAAAATGCTTTCGTATTCAAAACGCAAGATTGACAACACGGCCATGGCACACTTAGTTTATACAGCAGGGTTCCGGTTCTGTCCATGTCTTCCATATGCTCCTCTGTGCCCGCAAAATCAATACGGATGCCCCAGCTGGCGATACCTGGGTGCCTCGGTGGCTGGGTGACGTTGCACAACCATCGAGACCAGAAAATAGTGCTTCGGGAACCAGCGGGGAAGCAGCCGAAGCAGCCACAGTGAGTTCAGTCTCAACGACTACCAATCATCAATCATCTCGACGCGGCGCGGCATGGCATGGCATTCAAGGCTTTCAGTGCAAATCAAACTGTCAAGCAGAACCACAGTCCCTCGTTTCCCGAAACAAAAAGAAATTAAATTGGTGGACCCACCTACAAGAAAAAGGAACCATGCTTAGCCACTTCAGTAAAATCCAAAAGGCGTAGTGTCATACTGATATGAGCTTTCTCCTTTGCCTACACTCCAGTGTGTATGTATGTATATATGTGTATATATATATGTATATATATATGTGTGTGTGTGTGTGTGTGTGTGTGTGTGTGATTGAGTTTGTGTATCTTAGTTCAATAAGAGGTACAATACAGTAGCATTGACATGCATGTAAGTAGGAGCCTTTTCAACCCATTTGTCTCACAAAGGGAGAAACGCACATCTTACACACAGCTCATGTCCCTACAGTGTGGCAGTGTGGCGTCTACTCGTCCCAACGCTGGCGTCGACCGTCATCGCCATGGCCATAAACTGCACCGTGGCTCATGGCGCAGCCGCGTAAACTAGGACTAGTCCACGTGAACAAGTGAGGCTTGTGAACGACCTACAACAACCTTGGGACAGTATGGGGTGGTGGTGGGGGAGGGGGTAAGTACAGAACCTCCTCACGACGGGTGCCTCCACAATTGCAGCATTTTGATTGCAGGTGGGGGCTTGGAAAGGTATAGTGCATTGCAAGAGATAGTCATTGCATGTGTTTGCCAGGGGTGGAGGTGCAGTTGAAGGAGGGGGGTGGGGTGGGGGTGGGACAACTCTAAAACAATATGCTTGACTGAGTTGCTGCTGGCCTGGCTTGCAGTTCTGCCGTTTGACCACCAGAGGGAGCAGTACTTCACTTTCACTCCCACAGGGCCAGGCAGTCGCTCAGGTCTGCTCCACTTGAGTGGACCTTCGTCGGTGTCGCCTGTGCCCAAAGCGCTTGAGGTGAATGGGGGGGGGGGGTGGAGGTGTTGGGGCTCAGATGTGGAAGGTTGTCGATTAAGTTGGTGAAGGTTCCTTAAGGCATTGTTATATTCCATGCTTGCACCGGTGACTTTTTAGAATGCGTAGCCATGGTATCCAGTTTTGTCTTCCTCTGTTGTTCTTGTGGTTGGTTTGCTTTGTTGTGTTTTTGTTTCTTTATCTCTTTCTTCGTTTGGTTTCGCTATTAAAGATTTAACTGATTACTTGGCAGTACACAAACGCCAGGAAGGAGAGGACAGAGAGAGTGAACGGTCACAACCTACAAGAGAGAAAAGACATTCAGTAAAAACGCACACACAGCCTCAATAAGAGATTCTATTATAACCACAATGATAATAGGAATCCTGAAATGTTGTCCATGCTAATAAACTGATGTTTGCCTGTGTAATGGCGGACATACTTACATTTGTGGGGTCCCTAGTGATTATGACTTGGAGACGTTCTCGTAAATGACGTCGCTGGTGACAGACTGCTGTTTCTTTTTTTTCCACATCAGCAGGACACACTGGTGGATGAACACATACTGCTCCTGCAGGGCGGAGACAATTGGGATTGTCAAACAAGAGCCGCTTGTGGGCCAGGTCTGGCACTGATGCGTGCCAGTCAGCTGTGCCGTGTCATTACACCAAGAAAGAACTACTGCTGAACTAAATCGGGAATCTTTTGTAAAACTGGAACCTCATCCTGCCTTTGCCTATGCGGATTCATTTGATAGTGTAACAGGTGTATGCTGTTCAATCAGACAAACACATGCTGGGTCAAAGAGAACAAGTACAAATCACTACAGCAGACACAGTGCGCGGTGTGTAGGTGTGTGTGTGTGTGTGTGTGTGTGTTTATGTGTATGTGTGTGTGTGTGTGTTTGTGTGTGTGTGTGTGTGTGTGTGTGTGTGTGTGTGTGTTTACCTCTGTCTGCACCATGGAGAGGCGGTGAGAGCGCATCTCCGACACCAAGCCCAGGACGTCTGCAAACTCGTGCTCGCGTATGTGCTGCATCAGGCGGTCCAGAGCGATGAATGTTCCCGTCCGGCCCACACCAGCACTGAGGGGACACAGGACAACATTAGGAAACTCACCGGCATATAAGACAACATTAGGAAACTCACCGGCATATAAGACAACAGTAGGAGACACGAGACATATGGACAACATTAGGAGACACACGAGACATAGAGGATAACATTAGGAGACACGAGACATAAGACAACATTTGGAGACACGAGACATAGAGGACAACATTAGGAGACACGAGACATAGAGGACAACATTAGGAGACACGAGACATATAAGATACACACACGAGACATATGGACAGAAAGGACAACATTAGGAGACACAGAGACATATGGACAGAAAGTACAACATTAGGAGACACAGAGACATATGGACAGAAAGTACAACATTAGGAGACACAGAGACAGTTGTATTCAAAGCAATTCACATTCATTTTATACAATTAGACAGACATAACAGTCATCATTCAGACATAACAGTCTAGCTATTATTAAACAATGATGTTTAAAGAAAAATCAAGTAAAAAGTGCACATAGTGTTCTATGTGTCATTTTAGCTCGTGGAAGTCTTGTTCTCAATCTCAATTGTATGCCTTCCAACAGTGATTAGGTCTGGCACTGGTCTAAAAGGCATTAAGGGAGAGGATTCTTCATTGATAATGAAATTCGATTTAGAACTGGGCCTAAGCCCCTTCCAGGAAATTGACCCATAAATCGCATTACCCAAAGAGAAAATAAATTCTTAAAAAACTTGAATTAGTTCGACTGCACACAAGATTTTCGGACTTTCTGATTCAGGTGACTGAGTTGTTACATTTGGATGAGGTGTCTCTTACATTCTCGGACGGCATCATAATCACACAAAATATATTACGCTCTACACAAAGGAAGTACAACAGAAATGTCCTCAAGAGGATGGGCCCTTCGAACTCTTAAAGCTCTTGGCTTAAAGCTGAAGCCAGACACTACGATTAGTTTTTGGGAGGCGCCTTGAAGACCCAGAACTTTCCGGCCCACCCACTGTGGCGAGGGGGCAAGCTAGTGGACCCGCACAATCAATAGCGGGCATCCAGCCATAATGATTAATGCTTGTCCGATAGCACCACGCTGTAACTGTACTCCTACATGCTGTAAATTACGCTAAATGCTCCATTGATTTAGTGGGCGTTTCCACTCTTTGCTAGTGGAGTCTATGAGCAACCAGACACCGTAAGAACGGCCATCTTTGCTCTCTGCCCACTCGCATTCACTAATGCCCTCTTGGATGGAGTATGTGCATCGTTTTAATACCAAGACCTACCGGGCAGACATCACGTCCATCACGGAGTTCTGGTATTCAGAAGCGGTCATTTGTCTTTAGAACAGTACAAGTGGTTTCAAATGAACTTGAACCGGATATTATTTTAATGGCTGCCATTTTATGGTTCCTTCTTGAGCCTTTCATGCAAGCTTGCAGTCATTTCCCCTTGGTGCCACATTTCTGTGAGTCAGAGAGCAGATTATACTTGATTGAGTGGCTCTACAATCCGGACAAAAATACACAGACAATATCTCTACACGATCCCAGAACTAAACCACAGACATGGATATCCAATATCGAGGGAGTGTCACTTCCTCCTAATCAATGCGATTTAATGGTGCAATGGGTCTGTTGGTAAAATGCCTTTAGTCTTCTGAGTTCCTGCTGGAAATGAAAACCCAAAGCTGGAGTTGCACTTTTGAGATGAGATTCGACAGCTCAACAGAGCTTCAGAAGCTCAATCTTCTCCAGCGTCCTCCGCTCCGCTCATTAGCCTCATCTCGATGCACTGAAGTCGTGTGTGAGTGTGTTCTAATCATGACCCAATTCTGGCAGTGAATGACTTCATGTTGACTGCCATTGTAAATGACACAATTCAAACGTGCGTCTCCCAGAGGACCATGAGGAAAGCTTGCACCCGCAGATGCTTCCTGACAGGGATGGAGCAACACCCACAGCTAAATCTGCCTATCAGTAGAAAAGCTGATCTCTCTCTTGCTCCTCTCATCTATTTGTAGGCAGACAGCAGATGTCTCTAGATAAAGTCCCTTACAGTGCAGGGAGGATATTGACTATGTTTGCTACTAGTCTTTCCTTGGTAATTCAACCCACGACTTGTCCTGGCGTGCCTTGCCTTGCCTTGCCTTGCGTTACCATCTGAACCACTGCTATGGATTAAACATTCTCCCTGTTCAATTACATTTTGTTCATTTACAGTGCATTCAGACAGTATTCAGACCCCTTCACCTTTTCACATTTGTTGTACACATGTTGCAGCCTTATGCTAAAATCTTTGAAATTCATTTCCCCCTCATCAACCTACACTCAATACTCCATGATGACGAAGCGAAAACCCGTATTTTATAATTTTTTGCATATTAATTCCAAAGGGAAAACTAAAATATCACATTGACATAAATATTCAGACCCTTTGCTATAAAACTTGAAATTTAGCTCAGGTGCCTCCAGTTTCTCTTGATCATCTTTGCGAGGTTAGTCCCCCTGTGGTGAATTCAATTTATTGGACATCATTTGGAAAGGCACACACCTGTCTAAAGTCTCACAGCTGACAATGCGTCTCAGAGCAAAAACCATGCAACATAACAAAATGTGAAAAAAGGGAAGGGGTCTGAATTTTCTCCGAAAGCACTTTATGTATACAGACTTGTCAACAACCCACATAGTCTCAAAGCGTGTTACAGAGCGTTGAACCTCCTAGAGCCAGGCGCAGAGAGGTGGGGGGGGGGGGGGGGGGGGGAGGCCTGGTGCCACCATTGCAGCCCTACTGGGCCAGAGAGGCTCCTTACCTGCAGTGCACTATGATGGGCCCTTTGGTCCGGTTCACCTGTTGCCTGACGATCTGCACGAACTGCAGGATGTTGTCGATGGCGTTGACCGTGGGAACGCCATGGTCGGGCCAGGACGTGTAGTTCAGGTGCAGCACGTCCTGACTCTCGTCAGCCTAAAGGGGTGCGGGGGGGGGGGGGGGGGGGGGGGGGGGGGGGTTAAAAAATCTCATTTAATGATGAACTCTATGGCCACTGAGAAACAAACTGTTGTCTTAAAAATCACAACGCTATGTTATAAGAATCATAACATATCGTGACAAGTAACTGAATTCTTACTTTATTAGAACCCTTCGATTGTGTGTTCTATTTTGGGGTTGGTGAGGACTGATACTCAAGTTCTTGATCAAGAACCCTTCTCTTGTGTGGCTTCATCCACACACTTCTACAAGGGTTCTGCCGTGTGCCACGAATTTGGCCTATGACTATTTTGGGGTTGTCGGGTTGATGACTGATACTCACGTAGTTGAGTCTGAAGTTCCTCACGGTCCAGTCAGCTGACTCTGACTCTGTGAGCATCTCCACGGCGATCTCTCCGTAGGCGACTGGTTCGTCCGTAAAAGGCCAGTAGTGGTCACACTTCACCTGCAAACGTCACCAAAGAAGTTACGTTTGGTTGATCTGCTGACGTATCTAAAGCTTAGGATGTGTGTGCTTCAAAATCATGTCCGAGAATAAAGGCATGTCCGAGAATAAAGGCATGTCCGAGGATAAAGTTATAAGTGGATTTTTCAGTCCTTTTTCAGTATCAGTAATAGAGAGCCTTCTGTTTGCATTACTACTGAAAAACAATAGGAGGGAGAACGATTCCAGAAACCTTCTGCAACTCCACTTCAATTGCACCATGATGTCATGTAACCTTTTCTTTTGGTCCACTGCCATGTCTCTGTCTTTCTCTCTCTGTCTTTCTCTCTCTCTCTCTCTCTCTCTCTCCCTCTCTCTCTCTCTCTCTCTCTCTCTCTCTCTCACACACACCCACCCACACACAACTACAGATGTGATTCACTATGGGTTTGGCCCAGCTGTGTGGGAATCCACCCAAGACAGCAAGCAAGCAGAGGCCAGAAAAAGGCCACCATCTTGTAAAGCCTTTAAAATCTGTGACAGCTGAGTAAGTGGATCCAACATCAATGGTGCTTTCACTGGTGCCAGACCAAGATGTTGAGCAATGCAATACAGTGGATCTCTCTGTTCCTTCACGTTCTCTCACTCAGCTGAAGACAGTTCTGTTGACATCCAACTCTTGCGCAAAACCCTTTTTCATACACACACATTCACAGTCTCTCTGATTGCCAGTGAGTGTGTGTGTGTCTATGCTGTCAGAAAGGCCTAAATTCCTGCTGTGAGTTTTTGCCTCCAGTCACACAGTTTGTTTGTGTGTGTGTGTGTGTCTCCAGTCACCCATCCTCCTGTGATCAGTTTGTGTGTGTGTGTGTGTGTGTGTGTGTCTCCAGTCACCCACCCTCCTGTGATCAGTTTGTGTGTGTGTGTGTGTGTGTGTGTGTGTGTGTCTCCAGTCACCCACCCTCCTGTGATCAGTGTGTGTGTGTGTGTGTGTGTGTGTGTGTGTCTCCAGTCACCCACCCTCCTGTGATCAGTTTGTGTGTGTGTGTGTGTGTGTGTGTGTGTGTGTGTCTCCAGTCCCTCACCCTCCTACGCTCGTTGCACTGGGTGAGCATGACGATGATGTGGGACCTCTGCTGCAGCACCATCTTCCAGAAGTCGTTGCGTGTCTCCGGCAGCGGCCCCTGCGTGGCGATGTACTCCCGCGGCGAGTTGTAGCCCTGCAGCCGGGAAAAATCACACGCTAAAGCTGGAGCTTCTTTCACACCGCAAACACGTGCGCATCTTAGATTTGGAATATGCATAAGCTCACTCTTCAAAGAAAAATGTGCATATGCTTACGAATTAAAAAAAACAAATTAGCATTACAAATACAAATAAAAGGAGTATATTCTTGTAGTG